>NC_091340.1:2646852-2654352 GCF_038502225.1 Cherax quadricarinatus | reverse complement strand
GCTATATTATTAAAAGTATATTGTAAATGCATATTTAAATGTATATTTAAATGGCTTTTATACCCTTTGTTAATAGCAAAAAATGTATATATATATATATATATATATATATATATATATATATATATATATATATATATATATATATATATATATATGTATATATATATATATATGTATATATATATATATATATATATATATATATGTATATATATATGTATATATATATATATATATATATATATATATATATATATATATATATATATATATATGTATATATATATATGTATATATATATATATATGTATATATATATATATATATATATATATATATATATATATATATATATATATATCTTTCTTTCTTTCAACACACCGGCCGTATCCTACCGAGGCAGGGTGGCCCAAAAGGAAAAACGAAAGTTTCTCCTTTTACATTTAGTAATATATACAGGAGAAGAGGTTACTAGCCCCTTGCTCCCGGCATTTTAGTCGCTTCTTACAACACGCATGGCTTACGGAGGAAGAATTCTGTTCCACTTCCCCATGGAGATAAGAGGAAATAAAGAAGAATAAGAACTAGAAAGAACATAGAAGAAAACCCAGAGGGGTGTGTATATATGTGCTTGTACATGTGACCTAAGTGTAAGTAGAAGCAGCAAGACATACCTGAAATCCTGCATGTTCATGAGACAGAAAAAAGGACACCAGCAACCCTACCATCAGGTAAAACAATTACAGGTCTTCGTTTTACACTCACTTGGCAGGACGGTAGTACCTCCCTGGGAGGTTGCTGTCTACCAACCTACTACCTATGATATATATATATATATATATATATATATATATATATATATATATATATACATATACATATACATATATATATATATATATATCCATATACATTTTATACATACATATATACATATATATATATATATATATATATATATATATATATATATATATATATCCATATACATTTTATACATACATATATATATATATATATATATATATATATATATATATATATATATATATATATATATATATATATATATATATATTGCACTATCACAAAAATATCAAGAAAGTGAGATATAATTTTGACACAAAAAAATCATTGCATGTCGTTTTTTGAGACCTTGACCCCTTTGATCTGCTAAAAATCATAGGCCGAAGCCACTGTATACGGCCCTCTTAACTGGATGTTTTTGTAAGTTGCGACCAGTGTTTATGGGTAATCTTAGCAGGAGATATAATGTTTGGTGTGTCTGTGTGTTTGTCCGTGCAGGTCGTCCAGTGGTGGGGCGGCGTCGGCACCCAGCCAGGCACCCCCTGATGTGCCAGCCATGGTGGGTGTGCCTGCTACCATGTATCCACAGATCAACCCCATAGACAAGCTCTACCTCATGCAGAACTCTTATTTCGACCACTGACGCCAGCCCCTCCCTCGCCCTCCCGACGGCCTCAAGCTAGGGGATGTTATCGCAAGTTTCAAGGAGAGCGAGACGCGAGGGGTCAAGCCCGAGGTGTCATCAGAGTGTGCAGCCCCAGCGCCTGCCAGCCTGCCTGGGGTAGGCCTTCCTGGGGTAGGCCTACCTGGGGTGGGTAGCCTGTCTGGGGTGAGCGGCTTGGCAGGAGTGGGTGGCCTACCTGGTGTAGGTAACCTCCCAGCGGTGGCGGGTCTTCCTACCTGGGAGTTTCCTTTCTGAAGTCGTCTTCAGAAGGGTACAGAGGGCTAAATCCACTTCAGATAAGAGGTCTCCTGGTATTGTGAGCCACACCCCCGTCAGGAGAGTCCACTGATGTTTGCAAACACCTGCTGGTCCACCCCGGTTAACTTAATTATTGTGAGAGTGAGACAGATGATAGATCCAGGTGAGACAAGAAACGCCAAGACAGCAACCAAGTGATGCTGTGGTGGTGTTCCTCTCTCTAACACCCACCAGGTGATGCTGTGCTAGTGTTCCCCTTACCAACACAAACCAGGTGATGCTGTGCTAGTGTTTCCCTCACAAACTCACAGCAGGTGATGCTGTGCTAGTGTTCCCAGGTGATACTGTGCTCCTCCCCTCACCAACACACACCAGGTGATGCTGTGCTCCTCCCCTCACCAACACACACCAGGTGATGCTGTGCTCCTTCTCTCCTCACCAACACACACCAGGTGATGCTGTGCTCCTTCTCTCCTCACCAACACACACCAGGTGATGCTGTGCTCCTTCTCTCCTCACCAACACACACCAGGTGATGCTGTGCTCCTTACTTCAACACTACAAACATTTTCTGTTCTTGGATTTATACGTGAAAACGTTTTTTCTCCTAAAACTAGATCAATTGTCTGTTTAAGAAAACTTAGAGATTTGTTCACACTTGTATATAAATTAAACTTACCGTCAAATATCTGACAAGCAAGCAAGCAAGCAAGCAAGCAAGCAAGCAAGCAAGCAAGCAAGCAAGCAAGTGCTCATGTCATCCATCACTCAATAGAAATTTTCACTTTATATCAATCGTGCTTTATATTGCCAGTGCGTCTTCTATACCTTGAGACGTTACACGGACGTCTTCTATACCTTGAGACGTTACACGGACGTCTTCTATACCTTGAGACGTTACACGGACGTCTTCTATACCTTGAGACGTTACACGGACGTCTTCTATACCTTGAGACGTTACACGGACGTCTTCTATACATTGAGACGTTACACGGACGTCTTCTATACCTTGAGACGTTACACGGACGTCTTCTATACCTTGAGACGTTACACGGACGTCTTCTATACCTTGAAACGTTACACGGACGTCTTCTATAGCTTGAGACGTTACACGGACGTCTTCTGCACCTTGCAACGTTACACGGATATCTTCTATAGCTTGAGACGTTACACGGACGTCTTCTATACCTTGAGACGTTACACGGACGTCTTCTATACCTTGAGACGTTACACGGACGTCTTCTATACCTTGAGACGTTACACGGACGTCTTCTATACCTTGAAACGTTACACGGACGTCTTCTATAGCTTGAGACGTTACACGGACGTCTTCTATACCTTGAAACGTTACACGGACGTCTTCTATACCTTGAGACGTTACACGGATGTCTTCTATACCTTGAGACGTTACACGGACGTCTTCTATACCTTGAAACGTTACACGGACGTCTTCTATACCTTGAGACGTTACACGGACGTCTTCTATACCTTGCAACGTTACACGGACGTTGTCGTACTGGCGCAAGTATCAACACTGCCCTTCTCTACCCTTCCCTCACTTTCCCCTTTCACTCTTCCCTTCCCTCTCATAACTCCTCTTTCCCCCTCGCTCACATATCCCCTCATTCTCTACTCTCCCTCTCTCCCCTCTCTCCCTCATTCTCTCCTCTCCATCTCTCCCTCCTGTCCCTAGTCTCCTCTCTAACGTGGCAAGAAGTCTCGTGTTGTGTTGCGTTATCACTTCCCATCACTGTACCATCCTCCATCACTGTACCATCCTCCATCACTGTACCATCCTCCATCACTGTACCATCCTCCATCACTGTACCATCCTCCATCACTGTACCATCCTCCATCACTGTACCATCCTCCATCACTGTACCATCCTCCATCACTGTACCATCCTCCATCACTGTACCATCCTTCATCACTGTACCATCCTCCATCACTGTACCATCCTCCATCACTGTACCATCCTCCATCACTGTGCCATCCTCCATCACTGTACCATCCTCCATCACCGTACCATCCTCCATCACTGTACCATCCTCCATCACTGTACCATCCTCCATCACTGTACCATCCTCCATCACTGTACCATCCTCCATCACTGTACCATCCTCCATCACCGTACCATCACTGTACCATCATCACTGTACCATCCTCCATCACTGTACCATCCTACCATCATCACATCTACCATCCTCCATACCACTCACTGCATCACTACCATCCTCCATCACTGTACCATCCTCCATCACTGTACCATCCTCCATCACTGTACCATCCTCCATCACTGTACCATCCTCCATCACTGTACCATCCTCCATCACTGTACCATCCTCCATCACTGTACCATCCTCCATCACTGTACCATCCTCCATCACTGTACCATCCTCCATCACTGTACCATCCTCCATCACTACCATCCTCCATCACTGTACCATCCTCCATCACTGTACCATCCTCCATCACCGTACCATCCTCCATCACTGTACCATCCTCAATCACTCTACCATCCTCCATCACTCTGCCATCCTTCCTCACTGTACCATCCTCCATCACTGTACCATCCTCCATCACTGTACCATCCTCCATCACTGTACCATCCTCCATCACTGTACCATCCTCCATCACTACCATCCTCCATCACTGTACCATCCTCCATCACTGTACCATCCTCCATCACTGTACCATCCTCCATCACTGTACCATCCTCCATCACTGTACCATCCTCCATCACTACCATCCTCCATCACTGTACCATTCTCCATCACTACCATCCTTCCTCACTGTACCATCCTCCATCACTGTACCATCCTCCATCACTGTACCATCCTCCATCACTGTACCATCCTCCATCACTCTACCATCCTCCATCACTGTACCATCCTCCATCACTGTACCATCCTCCATCACTGTACCATCCTCCATCACTGTACCATCCTCCATCACTCTACCATCCTCCATCACTCTACCATCCTCCATCACTCTACCATCCTCCATCACTGTACCATCCTCCATCACTCTACCATCCTCCATCACTCTACCATCTTCCATCACTTTGCCATTCTCCATCACTCTACCATCCTCCATCACTCTACCATCCTCCATCACTCTACCATCCTCCATCACTCTACCATCCTCCATCACTCTACCATCCTCCATCACTCTACCATCCTTCCTCACTGTCACACATAAACACACTCAATTTCTCACACACACAAACACCTAATCTCCCACACAAACACACACTAACATACAAAACACACACATACAATCTTTGGGAAGTGATGTAGTGGAGGCAGGATCCATACATAGCTTTAAGAAGAGGTACGATAAAGCTCATGAAGCAGGAAAAGTGACCTAGTAGCGGCCAGTGAAGAGGCGGGGCCAGGAGCTGTGACTCAACTCCTGCAACCACCACTGATGAGTACACACACACTATTTCACATACACAAATACACACACACACACAGGGAGGGAGCAGATATACTGTGTGTGCCATTAACCACAATCTTCAACACATCCCTGGAAACTGGGCAACTACCTGAGGTATGGAAGACGGCAAATGTAGTTCCCATTTTTAAAAAAGGAGACAGAAAAGAGGCACTAAACTATAGACCTGTGTCACTGACGTGTATAGTATGCAAAGTTATGGAGAAGATTATCAGGAGGAGAGTGGTGGAGCACCTGGAACGGAACAAGATTATAAACAACAACCAGCACGGATTCATGGAAGGCAAATCCTGTGGCTGGAGTTCTATGACAGTTACTGAAGTGCAACACGAGAGAGAGGGGTGGGTTGATTGCATTTTCTTGGATTGCAAGAAGGCCTTCGATACAGTTCCACACAAGAGACTAATGCAGAAATTAGAGGATCAGGCGTGTATAACAGGAAGGGCACTGCAGTGGATCAGAGAATACCTGACAGGGAGGCAACAACGAGTCATAGTACGGGATGAGGTATCACAGTGGGCACCTGTGACAAGCGGGGTCCCACAGGGGTCGGTCCTAGGACAAGTGCTATTTCTGGTATATGTGAATGAAATGATGGAAGGGTTAGACTCAGAGGTGTCCCTGTTCGCAGACGATGTGAAGTTAATGAGGAGAATTAAATCAGATGAGGACCAGGCAGGATTTTAAAGAGACCTGGACAGGCTGGACACGTGGTCCAGCAACTGGCTTCTTGAATTAACCCTGCCAAGTGCAAAGTCATGAAGATCGGAGAAGGGCAAAGAAGACCGCAGACAGAGAATAGACTAGGTGCCCAAGGGTTGCAAACCTCGCTCAAGGAGAAAGATCTTGGGGTGACCATAACAACGAGCATGTCTCCGGAGGCACACATCAACCAGATAACTGCTGCAGCATACGGGCGCCTGGCAAACCTGAGAATAGCGTTCCAATACCTTAGTAAGGAATCGTTCAAGACACTGTACACTGTGTACATCAGGCCCATACTGGAGTATGCAGCTCCAATTTGGAACCCACACCTGATCAAACACGTCAAGAAATTAGAGAAAGTGCAAAAGTTTGCAACAAGGCTACTTCCGGAGCTCAGGGATATGTCCTACGAAGAAAGGTTGAGGGAAATCGGACTGACGACATTGGAGGACAGGCGGGTTAGGGAAGACATGATAACGACATACAAAATACTGCGTGGAATAGATAAGGTAGACAGAGACAGGTTGTTCCAGAGAGGGGACACAAAAGCTAGGGGTCACAATTGGAAGCTGAAGACTCAGACGAGTCATAGGGATGTTAGGAAGTATTTCTTCAGTCATAGAATCATCAGGAAGTGGAATAGCCTAGCAAGTGATGTAGTGGAGGCAGGAACCATACATAGCTTTAAGACGAGGTATGACAAAGCTCTGGAAGCAGAGAGAGGACCTAGTAGCGATCACTGAAGAGGCGGGGTCAGGAGCTGTCTCGACCCCTGCAACGCAATTAGGTGAGTACAGTTAGGTGAGGTGAGTACACACACACACACTCACACACACACACACTCACACACACACACACACACACACACACACACACACACACACACACACACACACACACACACACACACACACACACACACACACACAGACACACACACACACACACACACACACACACACACACACACACACACACACACACACACACACACACACACACACACACACACACACACACACACAAACACACACATCTAAGACCCTCGACCATGTTGACACTCCCTGGCCGCCATTTTGTGCGCAGGAAGGCGGAAATTCCCAGAGGAAGAGCGGAAAGAGGAAGAGGAGGAAAATTAAAAGCTATAGAAGGAAGAGAATGAGAAACAGCAGGACTAGCAACAACAGTAGTAGCAGCAACAGCAGCAGTAACACAGCAATAACAACTGCAGCAGAAGTAACAGCAGCAGTTACAGTAGTAACAACAGCAGTAACACCACCACCACCAGCAGTTACAGCAGTAACAACAGCAGCAGCAGGAGCAGAAGTAACAGCTGCAGCAGTAACAACAACAGCAGCAGCAGCAGCAGCAGTTACAGCAGCAGCAGCAGAAGTAACAGCAACAGTAACAGCAAGACTCTGGGCTCCCTCACCAGACTAGGTTTTCTAGTCACGCTCACCAGTCACTCCTAAAAAGAATTTCATGTTCGTCCGGTGGGTGTTATTTTCTCGCTGTTTTTCGATGGTCAGGGCGTGTGTGTGTGTGTGTGTGTGTGTGTGTGTGTGTGTGTGTGTGTGTGTGTGTGTGTGTGTATGTGTGTGTGT
>NC_091340.1:2586852-2644352 GCF_038502225.1 Cherax quadricarinatus | reverse complement strand
GTTGCTAGGTAATTTCATCTGGACACTTTTGGCTGTAATCAGATCTGTATAATTGGGGCGTTTCTCTTATTGCTGATCATCCAGCTGTTACAAGGTTTCTTTTGCTCATGGTAACTTCTTCATGTCTTGCCACCTTCTCCCTAGATCTGCGTCAGACTTGAAGATTGTGTATCATGCAGACAATGTTACTTTTGTAGTGCCACAAGCATCAGTTCTGGGTCCCATCATATTCCATGTACATTTCAATAACCTAAAAACAGGAATAAACTCCTATACATCTTTGTTTGCGAATGATGCAAAATAATGAGCGGTAATAACAAGAGAAGAGGTTGGAAGATGGAGGTGGGAAGTGTCTAATATCAAGTTAATAAAGATCAACCCAGATAAAAGTTAAAGTGATATGAAGCTAAGAGGCAAGGAATGGAAACTGAAGACTGAGTACCATCTGGAAAGACATGAGATGACATACTCCGTAAAAAAAAAAAAAATGGAAAACAGAGATGAAGCAGAAAGTTTGGAGGAGAGTTAAGAGCAGAGAAAACTTGGCCTCTGCCAACAGCACGGAAAGAGGAGCTATGCACACACACACACACACACAAGTATTTCCAGATACAAACATACTGACATGTACTACACTCTTGTTCTTTGGATGTGGAGGATTTTGGGATCTTTTATTGTGATACGACTTCTATCACAGTTCAGAACTGGATCCACAATATGATTACATCATTCATGATCCAAGAAATACAAAGGAGCGTGCAGAGAACTGAAGATTAAAAACCAGCCTCTGCTCAGATAGTAAGCAGAGCGTGATCATGATATTTCTGACTCAACAAATGTAAAAAAAAAAATGAGGAAAAATTGAACAGCAAAAGGACGAAAATAGAGGTAGTTGAACCGACATTTGAAAGTCTGGAGGCATCACATAAGTGACCTGCGCCGTGGTAGTGGAGGTATAGGGACAAGATGCACAGCAAACTTTTATTGTGAGTTTCACTTTGTACAGCTTCATAAAATTTGATGAGCTGATAAAACCACGAAGAGCAAAACTTTCTACCAACAGAAGCCTATTCTGAAACTTGAGTGTTTGTCTTCAGTATTTGTCAGTAATACGTCACTGCATCCAGCCGATCCCCCTGATCGACTCTACGAGGATTGATCCAAAAAAATATATGTCTGGGAGCACACCACTACTACAGACAAGTGTCCAGAGGATAATGTCCGCAGGATAGTGTCCAGAGGATGGTTTTAGCGCACTCCCGGCTAATAATTAAGGTAGGCTGAGAGGTTATGTTTCAGTGACCAAAGAAGAGGGAATAAAAGTAATCATTCTGCACTACTAGTAATTACCAGCATTTTTTTTGGCTCTTCGAAGAAGAAAGGATATTTACCATTGCCTATGAGGCAATTTTAAAAACATAACTATCAAACAAAACAAAAAATAATACAATATACTCATATATAACAAAGCAACGAGGATATATTCATGACCAGGGCCCCTCGTCAGGAAACACTTGTCCTGTTTCCTGACGAACTTACCAAACCTTAAGAATATATTCACTCAGAGATATATATCACTCAAACTATATATTCTGAGAGATTGCTTTGATCACTGTTTTAGGGATCAAAGTGTTGTTGATTGTTACTGAAGATGTTATATGCAGCCTTAATGACCCTCGTGTAGTAATCTTAATGACCCTCGTGTAGTAATCTGAATGACCCTCGTGTAGTTGATAGGCTTTAAACCCTCAAAGAAAAAAAAAGGATGAGAAACAAGAAGAGTGTGTCTTGGTTTTGCAGACCAAAAGATGCTGCAACCAGAAGATGGTCAAACGTACTTGAGGGAATTATAACAGTTATTATAATTACAAGAACACTGTAAGATTCTAGAAGGAGAAAATAACTCGATGAAGCAAATGATAACAAGTGATACCAGAAGGAAAATGTAATAGAAGATACTTGAAGCATGGGGGTTAGTAAAAAGAGATTACAAAAAATATATTTCATTGTGTGAGTGATAGAGAGAAAGAGAGAGAGAGGGCTGTGGAAAGAGAGGGTGGGGTGAAGGGGTGTAGGTCGGGAGGAAGAGGGAGTAGCAGGAAAGGGACGGATAGTGGAGGAGGAGGAGGGGGAGAGGAGAGGGGTAGAAAGGGAGGGATAGTCTTCAAGAGGCTAGTATCGATCTGCAGGTCGGGTCTTGAGAAGGCAGGCTGGGGGCAGCAGCTTCCAGAGACAGCAGCAGGCTCCAGCAAGGCCACACGATCTTCACTCATGTTTCTCTCCCAACTCCTCAGTGACTTGATAACCTCGATCACAGTAAACTCTCTTGCAAGACCAGATCTACTTTTCTCAATATAATGAGCTAACCCAGTGGGAACGATCCTCTTAATAGTACAGTAGCACTGGTGAGTATGGTACACGTGATTGCGAGTACAATAATGGTACAGTAACACTGATAGGTTATTATGCTACTGTGACTTAAGATCACTAAGTGGGTTATTATGCTACTGTGACTTAAGATCACTAAGTGGGTTATCATGCAACTGTGAGGATAAATAGTATGCACTTGCAGTATACACAGACTTTGGAAAAGCCTTCCACAAGTGCGGTCATGATGTAATAGCGCACAAAATGTGTACTAATGGAATAACTGGAAATGTGAGTAGATGGATCTTTAACTTTCTAAGAGAACACAAAGAGTAATAGTAAGTAGAGTTAAGTCAGAGCTGCCACAGTGAAAAAACTTTGTTCCATCTGACGTGGAGATGTAAACCATAGCACTGTGTCCTCCTTTGGTGACAATACTAGTATCTGCACGGATGTCATCTACTGATGACACTGTAAATCTCTAAGTGGATATTAACTAAGTCTTCTAGTGGGCAGCAGAAAACAATATGGTGTTCAATGAAGACAAATTCCAACTACTTCGTTAAGGAAAACTTGAGAAATTAAAAGCTTTAGCTTTTAATTAGAACAAAAAACTAATGTGAATGACTTAGGAGTTTCAGTGTCAGAAGTTCTCACCTTCAAGGAGCACAACAATGCCATTATCACATATGCGAGAAAAATGATAGGATGGATAATGAGAACCTTTTAAACGAGGGATGCCAAGCCAATAATGATCCTCTTTATGTCATTGTTGTCTCTAGGCTGGAGTATTGCTGTACACTAACAGCACTTTTCAAGGCAGGTGAAATTGCAAATCTGAAGAATGCATAGAAAACTTTCACTGCACTTATAAGTTAAGTAAAGCACCTGAATTACTGGGAACGTTTGAAGTTCCTTGACCTGTACTCCTTGGAACACAGGCGAGAAAGGTGCATCATAATTTACACCAGGAAAATCCTAGAGGGACTTATCCTAAATTTGTACACAGAAATCACTCCCTATATAGACCTTGAGTATACCTGGAAGGTGTTTTGGGGGCCAACGCCCCCGCATCCCGGTCCATAACCAGGCCTCACGGTGGATCACGGCCTGATCAACCAGGCTGTTACTGCTGGCCATACCCAACTCAGCATACGAACCATAGCCCGGCTGGTCAGGTGCTGACTTTAGGTATCTTTTCAGCTCCCTCTTGGAGACAGTCAGGGGTCTATTGGTAATCCCCCTTAAGTATGCAGGCAGAATGATGAATAGCCTTGGACCCCTGACACTGCTTTTCTTTGGGGGAATGTTACATCATCTGCCGAGACTTCTACTTTCATAGGGAGTGATAACTATCTAAAGATGAGTCTTGTAAGACTCACTATGAATGCTGTAAGACTCACCATGAGTCTTGTAAGAGTCACCATGAGTCTTGTAAGAGTCACCATGAGTCTTGTAAGAGTCACCATGAGTCTTGTAAGAGTCACCATGAGTCTTGTAAGACTCACAGTAGCAAAACATTAATTGTGGAGGTGAGGAAAAATAGAGAGGTGAAGGTGGTACTGGTGAAGGGTGGTACTGGTGAAGGGTGGTACTGGTGAAGGGTGGTACTGGTGAAGGGTGGTACTGGTGAAGGGTGGTACTGGTGAAGGGTGGTACTGGTGAAGGGTGGTACTGGTGAAGGGTGGTATTGGTGATGGGTGGTACTGGTAAAAGGTGATACTGGTAACGGGTGGTACTGGTGAAGGATGGTACTGTTGAAGGGTGGTACTGGTAAAGGGTGGCATTGGTGATGGGTAGTACTGGTGATGGGCGGTACTGGTGATGGGTGTACTGGTAACTGGTCGTACTGGTGAAGGATCATACTGGTAAAAAATTGTACTGAATTGTCTTTCTGGTGAAGGGTGGTACTGGTGAAGGGTGGTACTGGTGAAGGGTGGTACTGGTGAAGGGTGACAGTGCACCAACCTTACTCCACATCCCCTCTCAGTACCCACTCTCACAGCCCTTCACTCATCACCACTCTCCCCCTCCTACTCACCATGTCACCAGTCCCTCTCACGGTGCACTATTCTCCCTTGTGATGGTTCCTGGCACCACCTCTCTGCCTGGCACCCACCTCAGAGGGCGTGAGTAAACAGGGGGAATGGTGGTACCTCGTATCTCTTTCTCTCTCCCCTCTGACTCTCTCTCTCTCTCTCTCTCTCCCTCTCTCTCTCTCTCTCTCTCCCTCTCTCTCTCAATCTCTCTCTCGCTCTCCCCTCTGTCTCTCTCACATCATAAAATAACTATCAACAAATACGTACTAACAAGTTACTAATAGGAAATTTTCTCTAGGTAAATAACACTACTAAACAAAGTTTTTACAAGTATCTTTACAAGAAAAGTAATTATAAGTAGGTACTTACACGCTGCTGCTACCTCTTAAATCTACTTATTAGACGTATATCTTCTACACGTGAGGGATCCACAGTCTCAGTAGTTAACTCGGTGTTAACCAAAATATTGAGAAATTTATTGCCAACATATTTCATTCCCCCCAAAATTGTGATACATTGCTGACTTGTGACCAAGATTCACCTGATGTGTCGTGACATATCGACCGTTAATTGTATGTTAAGGTAACGCATGGGAAGCTAGCGTCCAGTGAAAGATTGGAAGTTGACTATATGATGGTGTCAGTGACTGACAGTACGTGTGATGGTGTCAGTGACTGATAGTACGTGTAATGGTGTCAGTGACTGACAGTACGTGTGATGGTGTCAGTGACTGATAGTACGTGTGATGGTGTCAGTGACTGACGGTACGTGTAATGGTGTCAGTGACTGACAGTACGTGTGATAGTGTCAGTGACTGACAGTATGTGTTATGGTGTCAGTGACTGACAGTACGTGTTAGTGGACCTGCAGGACCAGTGAGAAGGTACCGGAGGGAAGCAGTGCAGGTAAGTGCTAGTGTTCCCACCTCTCATGTCGTCACGCGTAATGTAAACAGGTGGAGTCTGGAACAGTGTTAAGTGATTCGTACCGGAGAGGAACCCGGCAGTTGTTTGCAGGCAACAGAAATTATTGGTGACTATTGTGTATATATATAAAAAAAAGTGCACCAGAACACTAATTTATGTTCTCCCAGAACACGAGGAGAGTGACATTCGACGGTAAAGGAAGAAAAAACTCGCTATTGTGAGAACTTAGCTCAAGGTTGACGAACACTGTGCATCAGTGTGGCGTCCTAACACTACCTTTATTGTTGACAAACACTGTCAGTGTGGCGAGATTACACTGCGTCAAGATACTGACCAACAATGAGTGTCGTGGTGCCGACTTTAAAGTTACGCTTTCCAGAGCCAGTAAATGAAAAACAAAATAAACCGAATGTTCCTAGTCAACTATGAGCTTTGAAAACTACAAATATATGTCTCACAGTAAGTTAATGTTAGGTGAATCAGTCATTTTATGTATTGGAGATAACCTTACAGAGGAGCTCTTCTGTATCTGTAAATAACTCCACAATCCTCCTATCAATTTGCATATACCAAAGATAGACGTTCGAGTCTTTTATATATAATTGTATATCTTTTTATTTTTCCTGCTATTTTCCTTTCCTCAAACTATATATTGTTGTAGTTTGTATAGAAATTTTTTATCTACATTTATCATTCTTATTTTTTTTATTTAGGTAATAAGTCAAAATAGATTTAAACATTTCTGTAATTCTCGGTATTAAATGACATTAATGCTAAATTTCGTTTAATGTCGGGAAATATTCCATTACTTCCATTTGTATTGTTTATTATTGTTATTTTTGCCTCATCTTAAGCTTCGGCAAAATACATAATTTTATGAAAATAATTTTTTTATATATTATATAAGATGTGGACCTGTAGATTTTTGTATGTATCTCCGGCCCCACACTGGAGGGTGTCCTTAAATATTTCTTCTGAAGAAATAACACTGTCGAGGACGCTGTTATTGTGTCAGTCTCTGGCTCTGTATAGAGCCTTATCACTGATAAAGCTCTATACAAAGTGATATTTTCACCAATAAAGTTTTTTCTCTACTTGTCAGATGACCTTTGTATCCAGAGTTCGTTTTACCAGGATTCGTTGTCAAACTTATAAATTTTATAATTCACTTCAAGTAATTCCATTGCCATTATTTACTGTCATATTATTTTCGTTGCCATTAATATATCTCAGGTTTTACTACCTTTTTTTTTTTAAGTTTTACCATTTGAAATTATATATATTTTATTTGCATTTAGGAATCAATGATTTTGTTTTTTGACCAGTAAATCTTGATATGTTTACCTCCAGTGTGGCACCTCTCATGACCAGGTGTTCATTCGTGTTCATGTCTAGGGTCATGTTATGGCAAGGTGCTTACACGTGTTCATATCTATGATCATGTTCTGAGGTGTTCACGCGTGCTTATATCTAGGAGTCACGTTATGACAAGGTGTTTGTGTGTTCACATCTGCTGCCTAGTTACAAGGTGTTCAGATGTGGTATTATCTTCGATGTTCACGTGTTTCTTGTCCAGCATTGTTACACCTGCTGTCACGCTGACACTATTCATACCTGCTGTCACGCTGACACTATTCAAACCTGCTGTCAAGCTGACACTATTCACACCTGCTGTCATGCTGAGACTTTATTCACACCTGCTGTCACGCTGACACTTTATTCACACCTGCTGTCACGCTGACACTTTATTCACACCTGCTGTCACGCTGACACTTTATTCACACCTGCTGTAACGCTGACACTATTCACACCTGCTGTCACGCTGACACTATTCACACCTGCTGTCACGCTGACACTATTCACACCTGCTGTCACGCTGACACTATTCACACCTGCTGTCACGCTGACACTTCATACACACCTGCTGTCACGCTGACACTTCATACACACCTGCTGTCACGCTGACACTTCATACACACCTGCTCACAACACTACTCATTTTGTGTTCCTTCCACTTAGTGTATTTATATCACATTCACACACAGACAATAATACAAGCCAAGGAACGGGTGTGGGTTTCAACCCATGGCAAGTGAGGCCTAAAAGTCACAGGTTAGTGATTAGTTTACAGTTGTGTTATTACCATTTTGTGAGATAATAAAACATCTGGTATCATCGGTACTCAACATTCAGCTTTTCTCTGAGTCCCAAATATATGGTACTTTTTTTTGTTCGTAAAAGCAGCGTACACAGTCTTAAAATTAGTGTATGTACATGTACTCTATGCTGATAACCTGCAAGTGATACCCAACGTGTATATTACATGTTCTGAGGAGTCGGGTACACACACCAACCTTAGTCTGGTGTACACTCATCCTCTTACAACTGTTTCACGTACATGTTCTCAAACTGATGTACACAAATGCTCTCATGTATACACTTGTGTCAGCACCCGGGATGCGCACATGTCAATTTTTCTTGTGTATTCTGGTGTTCTAACCCAAGGTGTTCTAACCCAAGGTGTTCTAACCCAGGGTGTTCTAACTCAGGGTGTTCTAGCCCAGGATGTTCTAACCTAGGATGTTCTAAGCCATGGTGCTCTAACCCAGGGTGTTTTAACCCAGGGTGCTCTAACCCAGGGTGTTTTAACCCAGGGTGTTCAAATCCAAGGTGTTGAAACCCAGGGTGTTCTAACCCAGGGTGTCTTAACCCAGGGTGTCCTAACCCAGGGTGTCCTAACCCAGGGTGTTCTAACTCAGGGTGTTCTAGCCCAGGATGTTCTAACCTAGGATGTTCTAAGCCATGGTGCTCTAACCCAGGGTGTTTTAACCCAGGGTGCTCTAACCCAGGGTGTTTTAACCCAGGGTGTTCAAATCCAAGGTGTTGAAACCCAGGGTGTTCTAACCCAGGGTGTCTTAACCCAGGGTGTCCTAACCCAGGGTGTCCTAACCCAGGGTGTTCTAACAAGCAAAGTCCTGGATACTTACTCGTGATGTGCTCCTGGAAAGTCACAAGTGACATGTTATCAGATATTCACACGTGAGCTTTGTCTAGAAGCCCACAGGTGTTCCAGTTTTATATAGCTCGCCTTTTAGATGTCTACACGTGTTCTCAACTTAGAAATATCACACGTGTTCGCCTCCTAGATGTGTACACGTGTTCTTATCTTAGATATTTCACACGTCTTATTTTAGATGTCTACAGGCATACCCAGCATAGATATCCCTCAGGTGTTCTTATCCTAGATATCGTGCACGTGTTCGCCTAGATATGTACACGTGTTCTCATTCTATAGTACACGTATTCTCCTAGATATGTACACGTGTTCTCACGTCTTTCTATCCAGAACCTTCACATGTTCCTAATCTGAATATTCACAGGTGTTCTCACTCTAGATGTCCACATGTGTTTTTAATCCATATGTTCACATGTTTTATTACGGACGGTCACGTGTGTTCTTTCTCTAGATGTTCACGTGTTCATATTCCGGATAAACACATGTGTTCTTAATCTTGATGTTCACGTGTGTTCATAATGAGGAGTCTCACATGTGTCTTGAAGTGGATGTTCACACGTGTTCTTAACGGAGACACTCACATGTGTTCATAATCTGGATCATCACGTGTTCACAATTTGTACACAGGTGTTCTAAATCCTTGATACTGACATGTGTGCTTAATCTAAATGTTCACATGTATTTTTAATCCTGATTTTGACAAGTGTTTCTAATTTACATGTTCACAAATGTTAATCATTTGGATGGTATAACAATTGTTCATGATGTAGATTTACACACGTGTTCTGATTCTGGATGTTCACCTGTGTTCCAGTGCAGCTCCTCTCCCTCCTCCCCAGAGCTCATTTACACACCTCTTACAAATCCTGTAATCTTGCATAAAGCTCCTTCTAATTTTGTACAAAAATAATGAAAATGTAAGCCACTAGAAATGTGTACAGTACGTGTTCCCTGGTGTGTAGTGGAAGGTGGTGGGCGGTGTGCAGGAACCAGGTGGGTGGGTGTGGGCGTGGAGGTGTGAACACAGTGTGGGCGTGGAGGTGTGAACACAGTGTGGGCGTGGAGGTGCGAACAGAGGTGTGGGCGTGGAGGTGTGAACACAGTGTGGGCGTGGTGTGAACAGAGGTGTGGGCGTGGAGGTGTGAACACAGTGTGGGCGTGGAGGTGTGAACACAGTGTGGGCGTGGAGGTGTGAACACAGTGTGGGCGTGGAGGTGTGAACACAGTGTGGGCGTGGAGGTGCGAACAGAGGTGTGGGCGTGGAGGTCTGAGAGTGGCTTATGGTATACTATCATCACTATGGGTGGACTATCACCCTCACACAATGTTGGACCATTACATGTCAAACAATGTAAATAATGATCTATGTCTCGATCACTGTCATTTCTTTAACCTTCTCTTCAGTATAAACAAAAAAATAATGGACGCTTAATTTAAAATTCTCATGTTTTTTAAAACCACCAAATCTGTCACAAAAAAAAAAAAATAAGAATTCTACCGAAGAAAAGAAGTGAATGACAAACCCAGTCATTAGCAAGGACAGGAAGCTGACAATAATATATATATATATATATATATATATATATATATATATATATATATATATATATATATATATATATATATATATATATATATATATATATATATATATATATATATATATATATATATATATATATATATACAATCGTATATACGAGTCCACTTCATACACACAGGCAAAAGATCAGGACGTAAATTAAACATATATTAACTTCTCTAGGAAGTCGATGGCCACTGGTTATGGAATTCATCGATAGATATGTCACAAACTCAGACTTTACTACGCTACACAGACTTTCTTTACTACGCTACACAGACTTTCTTTACTTCGCTACACAGACTTTCTTTACTTCGCTACACAGACTTTCTTTACTACGCTACACAGACTTTCTTTACTACGCTACACAGACTTTCTTTACTACGCTACACAGACTTTCTTTACTTCGCTACACGGACTTTCTTTACTACGCTACACAGACTTTCTTTACTACGCTACACAGACTTTCTTTACTACGCTACACAGACTTTCTTTACTACGCTACACAGACTTTCTTTACTACGCTACACAGACTTTCTTTACTACGCTACACAGACTTTCTTTACTACGCTACACAGACTTTCTTTACTACGCTACACAGACTTTCTTTACTTCGCTACACGGACTTTCTTTACTACGCTACACAGACTTTCTTTACTACGCTACACAGACTTTCTTTACTACGCTACACAGACTTTCTTTACTACGCTACACAGACTTTCTTTACTTCGCTACACAGACTTTCTTTACTACGCTACACAGACTTTCTTTACTACGCTACACAGACTTTCTTTACTACGCTACACAGACTTTCTTTACTACGCTACACAGACTTTCTATACTACGCTACACAGACTTTCTTTACTACGCTACACAGACTTTCTTTACTACGCTACACAGACTTTCTTTACTAGGCCACAAAGTCATAATGTACTAAGTTACATAATCAGACTTTGCCAGGCCACAAACGGTGAGTTTTCAACTCCAGGAACCAAAAGTTTGCTATTAGGTTAGGTAAGGTTATTAGGAAACAGGACAAGTGTTTCCTGACGCTGGTCTTAGTCACCACAGCTGGAGCTTTTGGTCATCTGACCAAGGCCTTCCGCTGGCTTATCGGTCAGTATAGTATTATAGTTATAATACTATACTGACTGTTACTACACATGCCTAGACTTTATCACTAAGTATACTGAGAACTTACGTCTACGAAAACCATGACATTTACCAAGCCTTTATTACAACACATAATTATACTGTACAACGACACCTTATTAGACTTTATTACGACAAGTATTAAGTTTTACCACTACACAGCTCCACTTTACCACGACACTTATTTATGCATTACTATACATGAATAGATTTTACCAGGACATGTAACTAAACTATACCACGACACATATTTAAACGACACATATTTAAGTATTACCTCGGCACAGACTTAGACTTTATGAGTGTGTAAGTTAAGGTCTTACTGCCAAGTAAATTTAAACTTTGTCAAAGAATTTATTTTTAATGGCACCCTCAAATATTAATAAATTACAAACTCACACTTTCCCACTATAAAAAAATCAGGCTTTTACCCAGTCATAAAATATTAATTTACTACATTACACGTGCAGGCTTTATTTTGCTACATACTCAAGCTTTACAATAAAAAAATAAGTCTTATACAACAAAAGTTGACTTAAACACAAGTAATGATTTACAACGCCATGAACCTATACAAACCCGTCACAAATTCTGACTTTGCTACACTACACTCAGATACTAACCCCTAAAACTAGATTTTAATATTTCACTCAATCCAAACTTACAGACCAAAAACGTACTCTTTCCATAACGTAGACTAAACATATACATCTACATTACTTCAGGTTTTACTGCACCACGGATTCAGCAATTATCCCGTGACATACAGTTCACAGAGTGTAATTATTAAAATTGACTCTTTATGGAAGAAAATATTAAATAATCAGTATCTAGGAACATTAACCATTGAACTGCCTTTCCCGACGTTACTTATATATGTCCGTCATTGGTGGTACCAGAAGCTGTCGAGAACAATGGTAGCGTAGTGTTCAACACAAGCTGTCGAGAACAATGTAGCGTAGTGTTCAACACAAACTGTCGAGAACAATGGTAGGGTAGTGTTCAACACAAGCTGTCGAGAACAATGTAGCGTAGTGTTCAACACAAGCTGTCGAGAATAATGGTAGCGTAGTGTTCAACAAACTGTCGAGAACAATGGTAGTGTAGTGTTCAACACAAGCTGTCGAGAACAATGGTAGCGTAGTGTTCAACACAAACTGCCGAGAACAATGGTAGTGTAGTGTTCAACACAAACTGTCGAGAACAATGGTAGTGTAGTGTTCAACACAAACTGTCGAGAACAATGGTAGTATAGTGTTCAACACGACAAACTGTCGAGAACAATGGTAGTGTAGTGTTCAACACAAACTGTCGAGAACAATGGTACCGTAGTGTTCAACACGACAAACTGTCGAGAACAATGGTAGTGTAGTGTTCAACACAAACTGTCGAGAACAATGGTACCGTAGTGTTCAACACGACAAACTGTCGAGAACAATGGTACCGTAGTGTTCAACACAACAAACTGTCGAGAACAATGGTACCGTAGTGTTCAACACAACAAACTGTCGAGAACAATGGTAGTGTAGTGTTCAACACGACAAACTGTCGAGAACAATGGTACCGTAGTGTTCAACACAACAAACTGTCGAGAACAACGGTACCGTAGTGTTCAACACGACAAACTGTCGAGAACAATGGTAGTGTAGTGTTCAACACGACAAACTGTCGAGAACAATGGTAGTGTAGTGTTCAACACGACAAACTGTCGAGAACATTGGTACCGTAGTGTTCAACACGACAAACTGTCGAGAACAATGGTACCGTAGTGTTCAACACGACAAACTCTCGAGAACAATGGTAGTGCAGTGTTCAACACAAGCTGTCGAGAACAATGGCACCGTAGTGTTCAACACGACAAACTGTCGAGAACATTGGTACCGTAGTGTTCAACACGACAAACTGTCGAGAACAATGGTACCGTAGTGTTCAACACGACAAACTGTCGAGAACAATGGTACCGTAGTGTTCAACACGACAAACTGTCGAGAACAATGGTACCGTAGTGTTCAACACGACAAACTGTCGAGAACAATGGTACCGTAGTGTTCAACACGACAAACTGTCGAGAACAATGGTACCGTAGTGTTCAACACGACAAACTGTCGAGAACAATGGTACATTATGATCCATCATGACAGAATATTTACATCTGTTTATTCAATCACCTAAAAACTCACTCTCTCTATCAAGAGAAAAATAGGTTACTGGAGCTAAACAAATTAATACTAAATTTTATATTTTACACCAAAACTTAACTAGGAACCTATCCTATACTTGCTCATATTTACCTGATATAAAATTTCCTAATATATCTTGCTTATCTATGGTTTCGTACAACTTTTGTATATATATATATATATATATATATATATATATATATATATATATATATATATATATATATATATATATATATATATATATATATATATATATATATATATATATATATTTATATTGTATCTAGAGGTAAACATGATTTTTTTTGTGGAAATGATTTATCATATTGGTTATATTTGATTTAAGGAGCTTTTAGAACAAAAAATATCTGGAAAATTTCGAAACTAACTCTCATGGTGTAAGTGAAATTTTGATGATTTTTGGTTCTTTCTTAACCATTATCACTTCACAGTTTCCAATGTAATTTATGGGTTAATAATAAACTTTCATAAATATAAATAATTTCATAGACGATAAAAACAACAGCAAATCTTATAGAATAAGTGTTTGTGAGGGACAGAAGCAGTGGAGGCCTAGCATAGCGACCGTCGATAAGATAGACAATCATCTGGGGATTAACTAGGATTATAACTTATCTGGTGGTACATTAGTACAACACTCACAGTGTCCTGGATCTGTCACCAGGTAACCGTGACGTATATACCATGGGACACGCTGACTTGTTTGCACCTAAAATCAATTTGTAGTATAACCATGAGAATGTTTTATTTGGGTTAAGAAAGTCTCGGATAATTTGAAATTCAAACATGGAAATAGTTAATCGTCTTTCAGTCTCTTAAGATTTACAATGTTTTTCATGTGGAGATAAAGATATACAAGTTAATGAAGCATCGCAAACACATGCAGTGAAGAGGCGGGGCCAGGAGCTGTGACTCGAACCCTGCAACCACAACTAGGTGAGCACACACACACACACACACACGCACACACACACACACACACACACACACACACACACACACACACACACGCACACACGCACACACACACACACATATACACACACACACACACACACACACACACACACACACACACACACACACACACGCACACACACACACACACACACACACACACACACACACACACACACACGCACACACGCACACACATATAACAAGTCTAGTGTCTTAACTAACACAGGTGGAATAGCATCGTCAAATTTTGCTCCCAGGATTTATCGTTCTAGTGGCTGTCCTAAGATATTATTGGCGGTCATAGTGCGTGAATGTATCAGTGAACATACCTACAAGAGTGTAACATCTTTCTAGAGTGTGAATAGTGTGATAAGAACAAGAATTTTGCAATTTAAAATTGAATGCGGGTGTTTTCTGGAAGGTGAGCCCCCTCAAGGGAGGTTCCTTGACGCTGGTGAGGGGCTCTTGATCTAGGGAATTAGATCTGTGCTCCAGTTACCTGAATTGAGCCTGAATACCTTCCATCCCTCCCACCACATGCGTTGTATAATCCTAAGGGTTTAGCGCTCCCACATGATTATAATAATAATGGAAGGTGATCGAGGGAGCAGCTGGTCAGGCTGCTGCCGCCACTCTTGACACTATAAAAAACATATTTAATGGGTCAAGGTTGTGGCTTTAAATAAAAATAAATGCAAATATCTGGTCGGTTATGGCAGTAGTGCAGTAGTAAGGTCATAAATGAGTGAGAGTAAATAATAAAGGGTAAAAAATAGTTCACAATCTCCAGCAGTTGTGAGTACAGTTAATTTCGTCAGGTTATGATTATGACCATAATACTAAAGAAAAAAGAGTGAATACCAAGTTAAAAAAAAAAAACGAATATTTGATAAAAGCTACGGAGGGAGTTACAAAGTTTGAGATGATAGAAGACACCACCACGAGGAACCTCCATTGTTGTGCAGACATCACTTGCTTGTGTAGCAACAATGTTGATGTATAAGTGTCTCACTGCTGGCTCCATGACATACCTTCACTCTCTACCTAACTTTGAGTGCCAGCAGAAAAATAGGGGCAGTCCTGACTATTTAGTAAGTTACTTCACAATATTTAGTAGAGTTGTGTAGCCTAGTGAACCCCCTCCTTTCTCGAAGAACAAGCGCGTCATCGCGCGCGCGCGCACACGTGTACACTAGGAAGTATTACAGTATTAAATATTATTATATATTAATAAGGAATAGAATGAGAAATTTATAATTTTCAAAAGAGTAGCGTAGCCTAGCGTGATAAAGTGACCCCCTCCCTTATTAAAGACAGACAAGCATGTAAACGAACACACACACACACACACACACACACACAAAAGTAAGAAAGGGAGCAAAGTAAGCGAGCTGATAAGGAAGGTCGTTTGAATGTCTTTATTCTGGAAAAGTCTGGCCAGCCAGCGCCTTGGTCAGTCCGGTACAGAGAAGATAAGTGGAAAAG
Source organism: Cherax quadricarinatus (assembly GCF_038502225.1). Classification (NCBI taxonomy): domain Eukaryota; kingdom Metazoa; phylum Arthropoda; class Malacostraca; order Decapoda; family Parastacidae; genus Cherax; species Cherax quadricarinatus. Next base: position 2,628,621 of record NC_091340.1, on the reverse strand, counting down.
GAGTTTCATGACTGATTACCTCAAACTCCTTATTCTCCCGTGCTTCTCTGTATTCGACTGAAGAAGCCACTGGCTGGAGAAACGTTTTCAGAATAAATATTCCCAAATGATACACAAGTCTTATTCATCGGAAGTATACATCTTTGTGGACCAGTTATGTAGCAGTGTATCACAGGAAGTGGTTGGATGGTGACACTCCACCCACTATCCTTTACCACACCCAGGAGAGTGACACTTCTCCACCCACCATCCTTCACCACACCCAGGACAGTGACACTTCTCCACCCACCATCCTTCACCACACCCAGGACAGTGACACTTCTCCACCCACCATCCTTTACCACACCCAGGACAGTGACACTTCTCCATCCACCATCCTTTACCACACCCAGGACAGTGACACTTCTCCACCCACCATCCTTCACCACACCCAGGACAGTGACACTTCTCCACCCACCATCCTTTACCACACCCAGGACAGTGACACTTCTCCACCCACCATCCTTCACCACACCCAGGACAGTGACACTTCTCCACCCACCATCCTTTACCACATCCAGGACAGTGACACTTCTCCACCCACCATCCTTCACCACACCCAGGACAGTGACACTTCTCCACCCTCCATCCTTCACCACACCCAGGACAGTGACACTTCTCCACCCACCATCCTTCACCACACCCAGGACAGTGACACTTTCCACCCACCATCCTTCACCACACCAAGGACAGTGACACTTTTCCACCCACCATCCTTCACCATACCCAGGACAGTTACACTTCTCCACCCACCATCCTTCACCACACCCAGGACAGTGACACTTCTCCACCCACCATCCTTCACCACACCCAGGACAGTGACACTTCTCCACCCACCATCCTTCACCACACCCAGGACAGTTACACTTCTCCACCCACCATCCTTCACCACACCCAGGACAGTGACACTTCTCCACCCACCATCCTTCACCATACCCAAGACAGTGACACTTCTCCACCCACCATCCTTCACCATACCCAGGACAGTTACACTTCTCCACCCATCCTTCACCACACCCAGGACAGTGACACTTCTCCACCCACCATCCTTCACCATACCCAGGACAGTTACACTTCTCCACCCACCATCCTTCACCACACTCAGGACAGTGACACTTCTCCACATACCATCCTTCACCACACTCAGGACAGTGACACTTCTCCACCCACCATTCTTCACTACACCCAGAACAGTGACACTTCTCCACCCACCATCCTTCACCACACCCAGGACAGTGACACTTCCCCACCCATCATCCTTCGCTACACCCAGGACTGACACTTCTCCACCCACCATCCTTCACCACACCCAGGACAGTTACACTTCTCCACCCACCATCCTTCACCACACCCAGGACAGTGACACTTCTCCACCCACCATCTTTCACCATACCCAAGACAGTGACACTTCTCCACCCACCATCCTTCACCACACCCAGGACAGTGACACTTCTCCACCCACCATCCTTCACCACACTCAGGACAGTGACACTTCTCCACCCACCATCCTTCACCACACTCAGGACAGTGATACTTCTCCATCCACCATCCTTCACCACACTCAGGACAGTGACACTTCTCCACCCACCATCCTTCACCACACTCAGGACAGTGACACTTCTCCACCCATCATCCTTCACCACACTCAGGACAGTGACACTTCTCCACCCACCATCCTTCACCACACTCAGGACATTGACACTTCTCCACCCACCATCCTTCACCACACCCAGGACAGTGACACTTCTCCACCCCCCATCCTTCACCACACCCAGGACAGTGACACTTCTCCACCCACCATCCTTCACCACACTCAGGACAGTGACACTTCTCCACCCACCATCCTTCACCACACTCAGGACAGTGACACTTCTCCACCCACCATCCTTCACCACACCCAGGACAGTGACACTTCTCCACCCACCATCCTTCACCACACTCAGGACATTGACACTTCTCCACCCACCATCCTTCACCACACCCAGGACAGTGACACTTCTCCACCCCCCATCCTTCACCACACCCAGGACAGTGACACTTCTCCACCCACCATCCTTCACCACACTCAGGACAGTGACACTTCTCCACCCACCATCCTTCACCACACTCAGGACAGTGACACTTCTCCACCCCCCATCCTTCACCACACCCAGGACAGTGACACTTCTCCACCCACCATCCTTCACCACACTCAGGACAGTGACACTTCTCCACCCACCATCCTTCACCACACCCAGGACAGTGACACTTCTCCACCCACCATCCTTCACCACACTCAGGACATTGACACTTCTCCACCCACCATCCTTCACCACACCCAGGACAGTGACACTTCTCCACCCCCCATCCTTCACCACACCCAGGACAGTGACACTTCTCCACCCACCATCCTTCACCACACTCAGGACAGTGACACTTCTCCACCCACCATCCTTCACCACACTCAGGACAGTGACACTTCTCCACCCCCCATCCTTCACCACACCCAGGACAGTGACACTTCTCCACCCACCATCCTTCACCACACTCAGGACAGTGACACTTCTCCACCCACCATCCTTCACCACACCCAGGACAGTGACACTTCTCCACCCACCATCCTTCACCATACCCAGGACAGTTACACTTCTCCACCCACCATCCTTCACCACACTCAGGACAGTGACACTTCTCCACCCACCATCCTTCACCACACTCAGGACAGTGACACTTCTCCACCCACCATTCTTCACTACACCCAGAACAGTGACACTTCTCCACCCACCATCCTTCACCACACTCAGGACAGTGACACTTCTCCACCCACCATCCTTCACCACACTCAGGACAGTGACACTTCTCCACCCACCATCCTTCACCACACTCAGGACAGTGACACTTCTCCACCCACCATCCTTCACCACACTCAGGACAGTGACACTGCCTCTCCTCACTAACATCTGTAACCTCACCAGTAATAAATTGCATCTTAAAGAAAGTGAGATGAAGAGAGAATTTAATAGATGCAAGAGACTAAAGAGAAAACAGTTTCTTGCATGAAAGCACTGTCATGCAAGAACACAGTTATGTCGCAAAATAAGAACACTATGTTACATGGTAAGAACACTGAATCGTGCAATATACGAACACAATAAATAGCAAAATATATATATACAACTAAAATGTAAGATAAAAATATTTTAATATGAATGATATGAAGACGGTTTCTTGAAACACAGGAACATTGTATTATTCAGAATAAGAACACTACAAAATATGAACACTATCATATAATATAATACTGCCTCTTGAAGGGAACAATTTATCTTGCATAATTAGAATATCATATCTCTGCAAGATAAGAACACTATATTCTGCAAGAAACACTGTCTTTCAAGGTAGCACCATCCTGCAAAGAAAGAACCCTCTATCCTCCAGGGGAAACAACCCTCTATCCTGCAAGGTAACAACACTCTATCCTGCAAGGTAAGAACCCTCTATCCTACAAGGTAAGAACACTATCCTACAAGGTAAGAACCCTCTATCCTACAAGGTAAGAACCCTCTATCCTACAAGGTAAGAACCCTCTATCCTACAAGGTAAGAACCCTCTATCCTACAAGGTAAGAACCCTCTATCCTACAAGGTAAGACTACTACATCTTGTAAAATATAATAACTGTACCCAGTAAGAAAATACTACTGTATTATTAGTGTTAATGTTAATGCAAGATAAGAATACCGTATTTTTCATAGGCGGAACACTGCATTTTGAAAGACAACGAAACTATTTAAAACAGCAAAGGCCCTTGTAAAGAGTTGCATTTAAGGTAAGAAAACTGTCATTGAAGGTAGCAACAATATGCCTTGTAAGAGTAATGTTATTATCGTGCTGATAACCCATGCGTTAGTTTACATCTGCTGTCCGTGTTCACCTAGCAGCAAGTAGGTACTTGCTGTCCCTGTTCACCTAGCAGCAAGTAGGTACTTGCTGTCCCTGTTCACCTAGCAGCAAGTAGGTACTTGCTGTCCGTGTTCACCTAGCAGCAAGTAGGTACTTGCTGTCCGTGTTCACCTAGCAGCAAGTAGGTACTTGCTGTCCGTGTTCACCTAGCAGCAAGTAGGTACTTGCTGTCCCTGTTCACCTAGCAGCAAGTAGGTACTTGCTGTCCCTGTTCACCTAGCAGCAAGTAGGTACTTGCTGTCCGTGTTCACCTAGCAGCAAGTAGGTACTTGCTGTCCCTGTTCACCTAGCAGCAAGTAGGTACTTGCTGTCCCTGTTCACCTAGCAGCAAGTAGGTACTTGCTGTCCGTGTTCACCTAGCAGCAAGTAGGTACTTGCTGTCCCTGTTCACCTAGCAGCAAGTAGGTACTTGCTGTCCGTGTTCACCTAGCAGCAAGTAGGTACTTGCTGTCCCTGTTCACCTAGCAGCAAGTAGGTACTTGCTGTCCCTGTTCACCTAGCAGCAAGTAGGTACTTGCTGTCCGTGTTCACCTAGCAGCAAGTAGGTACTTGCTGTCCCTGTTCACCTAGCAGCAAGTAGGTACTTGCTGTCCCTGTTCACCTAGCAGCAAGTAGGTACTTGCTGTCCGTGTTCACCTAGCAGCAAGTAGGTACTTGCTGTCCCTGTTCACCTAGCAGCAAGTAGGTACTTGCTGTCCGTGTTCACCTAGCAGCAAGTAGGTACTTGCTGTCCCTGTTCACCTAGCAGCAAGTAGGTACTTGCTGTCCCTGTTCACCTAGCAGCAAGTAGGTACTTGCTGTCCCTGTTCACCTAGCAGCAAGTAGGTACTTGCTGTCCCTGTTCACCTAGCAGCAAGTAGGTACTTGCTGTCCGTGTTCACCTAGCAGCAAGTAGGTACTTGCTGTCCCTGTTCACCTAGCAGCAAGTAGGTACTTGCTGTCCCTGTTCACCTAGCAGCAAGTAGGTACTTGCTGTCCGTGTTCACCTAGCAGCAAGTAGGTACTTGCTGTCCCTGTTCACCTAGCAGCAAGTAGGTACTTGCTGTCCCTGTTCACCTAGCAGCAAGTAGGTACTTGCTGTCCGTGTTCACCTAGCAGCAAGTAGGTACTTGCTGTCCCTGTTCACCTAGCAGCAAGTAGGTACTTGCTGTCCGTGTTCACCTAGCAGCAAGTAGGTACCTGCTGTCCCTGTTCACCTAGCAGCAAGTAGGTACTTGCTGTCCCTGTTCACCTAGCAGCAAGTAGGTACTTGCTGTCCGTGTTCACCTAGCAGCAAGTAGGTACTTGCTGTCCCTGTTCACCTAGCAGCAAGTAGGTACTTGCTGTCCGTGTTCACCTAGCAGCAAGTAGGTACTTGCTGTCCCTGTTCACCTAGCAGCAAGTAGGTACTTGCTGTCCCTGTTCACCTAGCAGCAAGTAGGTACTTGCTGTCCGTGTTCACCTAGCAGCAAGTAGGTACTTGCTGTCCCTGTTCACCTAGCAGCAAGTAGGTACTTGCTGTCCCTGTTCACCTAGCAGCAAGTAGGTACTTGCTGTCCGTGTTCACCTAGCAGCAAGTAGGTACTTGCTGTCCCTGTTCACCTAGCAGCAAGTAGGTATTTGCTGTCCGTGTTCACCTAGCAGCAAGTAGGTACCTGCTGTCCCTGTTCACCTAGCAGCAAGTAGGTACTTGCTGTCCCTGTTCACCTAGCAGCAAGTAGGTACTTGCTGTCCCTGTTCACCTAGCAGCAAGTAGGTACTTGCTGTCCCTGTTCACCTAGCAGCAAGTAGGTACTTGCTGTCCCCGTTCACCTAGCAGTAAGTAGGTACTTGCTGTCCCCGTTCACCTAGCAGTAAGTAGGTACTTGCTGTCCCCGTTCAGCTAGCAGTAAGTAGGTACTTGCTGTCCCCGTTCACCTAGCAGCAAGTAGGTACTTGCTGTCCCCGTTCACCTAGCAGCAAGTAGGTACTTGCTGTCCCCGTTCATCTAGCAGTAAGTAGGTACTTGCTGTCCCCGTTCACCTGGCAGCAAGTAAGTACTTGCTGTCCCCGTTCACCTAGCAGTAAGTAGGTACTTGCTGTCCCTGTTCACCTAGCAGTAAGTAGGTACTTGCTGTACCCGTTCACCTAGCAGCAAGTAGGTACTTGCTGTCCCTGTTCACCTAGCAGCAAGTAGGTACTTGCTGTCCCCGTTCACCTAGCAGTAAGTAGGTACTTGCTGTCCCTGTTCACCTAGCAGCAAGTAGGTACTTTCTGTCCCCGTTCACCTAGCAGCAAGTAGGTACTTGCTGTCCCCGTTCACCTAGCAGTAAATAGGTACTTGCTGTCCCCGTTCACTTAGCAGTAAGTAGGTACTTGCTGTCCCCGTTCACCTAGCAGCAAGTAGGTACTTGCTGTCCCTATTCACCTAGCAGCAAGTAGGTACTTGCTGTCCCCGTTCACCTAGCAGTAAGTAGGTACTTGCTGTCCTTGTTCACCTAGCAGCAAGTAGGTACTTGCTGTCCCCGTTCACCTAGCAGTAAGTAGGTACTTGCTGTCCCCGTTCACCTAGCAGCAAGTAGGTACTTGCTGTCCCCGTTCACCTAGCAGCAAGTAGGTACTTGCTGTCCCTGTTCACCTAGCAGCAAGTAGGTACTTTCTGTCCCCGTTCACCTAGCAGCAAGTAGGTACTTGCTGTTCTCGTTCACCTAGCAGTAAGTAGGTACTTGCTGTCCCCGTTCACCTAGCAGTAAGTAGGTACTTGCTGTCCCCGTTCACCTAGCAGTAAGTAGGTACTTGCTGTCCCCGTTCACCTAGCAGCAAGTAGGTACTTGCTGTCCCCGTTCATCTAGCAGTAAGTAGGTACTTGCTGTCCCCGTTCACCTAGCAGCAAGTAGGTACTTGCTGTCCCCGTTCACCTAGCAGTAAGTAGGTACTTGCTGTCCCCGTTCACCTAGCAGTAAATAGGTACTTGCTGTCCCCGTTCACCTAGCAGTAAGTAGGTACTTGCTGTCCCCGTTCACCTAGCAGCAAGTAGGTACTTGCTGTCCCTGTTCACCTAGCAGCAAGTAGGTACTTGCTGTCCCCGTTCACCTAGCAGTAAGTAGGTACTTGCTGTCCCCGTTCGCCTAACAGTAAACAGGTACGTGGGTGTTAGTTGACTGGTGTGGATCGCATCCTGAGGGGGGACAAGAACTCAAGGACATTTTGTTGGTTTGGGTTATCCTAGGTAATTTGGGTTATCCTAGGTAATTTGGGTTATCCTAGGTAATTTGGGTTATCCTAGATAATTTGGGTTATCCTAGGTAATTTGGGTTATCCTAGATAATTTGGGTTATCCTAGGTAATTTGGGTTATCCTAGATAATTTGGGTTATCCTAGATAATTTGGGTTATCCTAGATAATTTGGGTTATCCTAGGTAATTTGGGTTATCCTAGGTAATTTGGGTTATCCTAGGTAATTTGGGTTATCCTAGGTAATTTGGGTTATCCTAGATAATTTGGGTTATCCTAGGTAATTTGGGTTATCCTAGGTAATTTGGGTTATCCTAGATAATTTGGGTTATCCTAGATAATTTGGGTTATCCTAGGTAATTTGGGTTATCCTAGATAATTTGGGTTATCCTAGGTAATTTGGATTATCCTAGGTAATTTGGGTTATCCTAGATAATTTGGGTTATCCTAGATAATTTGGGTTATCCTAGGTAATTTGGGTTATCCTAGGCAATTTGGGTTATCTAGGTAATTTGGGTCATCCTAGGTAATTTGGGTTATCCTAGGCAATTTGGGTTATCCTAGGCAATTTGGGTTATCCTAGGCAATTTGGGTCATCCTAGGCAATTTGGGTTATCCTAGGTAATTTGGGCCATCCTAGGTAATTTGGGTTATCCTAGGTAATTTGGGTCATCCTAGGTAATTTGGGTTATCCTAGGCAATTTGGGTTATCCTAGGTAATTTGGGTTATCCTAGGTAATTTGGGTTATCCTAGGTAATTTGGGTTATCCTAGGTAATTTGGGTTATCCTATGTAATTTGGGTTATCCTAGATAATTTACACAAAGAATAAAAACGCACAGTACCGTGACTGGAACGATGCACAAGTAACCCGCACATAGAGAAACTTCTGGCGACGTTTCGGTCCGACTTGGACCATTTACAAGTCACTTGTAAATGGTCAGAGCAAGACCGAAATATCATCATAAGCTTGTCTCTCTCTCCTATATACTGGTTATTTGTGTATGGAACAATTCGTTAGAGTACTCAGCTAGCGCTGCCCTACACAAACTGTGGAAGGCAGTTTGTTTCTCTTTAACAAATTAAACAAATACTGATCTAGCTTTCTTTTTAGCATACGAAAAGTTCGCAGATAACTGGCGGATATAACCTCGTACTCCTTCAGTATAACTTTCTTCACCTGGTCATAGTCGAAGTACGACTCATGTGGGAGCGTAGCAGTATACTCCTGAGCTTTTCAGTTTAGGCAGTATGCAACAGGGTAGCCCTCTGCTTCGTAGGCCAGTTCGAGGCTCGAGCCTGGTGTTCAGACACCTCGAAAAAGGTGCCTGGATCATGCTCCAAAAACTGTGGAACCGAAGATTCATTTTTCTGTCCACTAAACTCTCTGCACTGAGCTGTAGGCTGTAGGGCGGTAGCCATTGTTGAAGCTCGCTCTTGTATGACTGATACCTTATTTCTTCCCTCTGCCAGTCCTCATCAATGACAGTGCACTGAATATTTAAGCATTGTAGCTGCATTTTAAATAGCCGTTCCATTATGGAACATGTTTCCTCTAAGGACCAGACGTAAAAATCAAACAATGTAGTTCTAATTGGATTAGATTGGATGTGGTTCGCTGGTAATGTCCCGGACGGGTCTTTCCCGTCGTGTAGGTCCAAGGCGCACACCGGAACCCAGTCTCCAATGTCGTGCGTAGAGGATCTGTTGAGGGTTGAGTGTCAGTTTTAAAAGGAAGATTCTGCGTCCTTTCAGGTACAGGACTGGACCTTAAAGGAAAATGAGGCAAAGGATTGTCCAGAGTCCCCTGCAGTTTAGTGCTCACTCCCGTAGACAGCAAGGGCTATGTATTGAGAGGAAGAGTGTCTGTTCTTGAAGAAAGAGGGTCAAATCTTGTAGGCAGAGTATCTATCTTTTGAAGGATGGGGGGGGGGGGGGTGTAGGAAAGGCTAGGTTCGGTTCCTGAAGAAAGAGTATCAGTCCTCACCTTAGGCGCCTTCTCTGCCAGCGGGAAGCCTCGGTCAGATGACCAAAAGCTCCAATGATGGGCCCCCGTCTGACTAAGACCCGCGTCAGGAAACCCTTGTCCTGTTTCCTGACGAACCTTACCTGACATGATCTGTCCTTAGGAAGGTGGCTAAGACCAATCCAGGTTCCCATGACCTAATATCACTTTACCACTAAATGTGGACCACTCCAAAGGCTGGTCCGGGGGTTTCAACGAGGGACTGGTTGGCCCCTATATGGTCAGGTGTGGATATTGAGTCAACCAGCAACCATCCTAGCAGGAAGATACTACAACATGACCTTGACTACGAGTGGGGGTAGAAGGAAGAGCTATCATTTCTTCTCGGTCACCATCAGTATCTGACATTTACATAACAATCCTCTTCTCTGGAGACGACATTCTTTGAGAACAATTCCAAAGCTTTCGCATTGCAGTCAGTGTTCTAAGCCTGGTTATATAAGGCGAGATTATCTGTAAATTGTTCCATAAATCAAATAGGCAAGAAATGATCATCGAATCACTGTGTAGTAAGAGTAACTGTTATAGAAAATTCTACTTTTTCATAGATAAAACAAAAACTATATACTCTTAGACATAGAATGTAAAAATATAGCTCTTGGATCCCGGACAGGGCCCCCCAAAGTATTATGTGCCAGCACTAACAACCGGGGTGATCACAAGAAGTTCCCACTCAGCTGGCATGTTTTACTGGCCGCAATAAGAGAGTTGTTAAACTGATTTAATACCAAGTAGAACATCTAAATTTAGCAATAGTTCAGGTAATTCCAAGATAATTGAGTGATAAACTAAAATACTGTAAAATATATATTGCAGTAATTAGCTGACTGGATCCTTGAATAAAGCAGTGAATATCTCTCTTGTGAAATATAAATGTGTGTATATATATATATATATATATATATATATATATATATATATATATATATATATATATTATTTTATTATCACACTGGCCGATTCCCACCAAGGCAGGGTGGCCCGAAAAAGAAAAACTTTCACCATCATTCACTCCATCACTGTCTTGCCAGAAGGGTGCTTTACACTACAGTTTTTAAACTGCAACATTAACACCCCTCCTTCAGAGTGCAGGCACTGTACTTCCCATCTCCAGGACTCAAGTCCGGCCTGCCACTCTCCCTGAACCCCTTCATAAATGTTACTTTGCTCACACTCCAACAGCACGTCAAGTATTAAAAACCATTTGTCTCCATTCACTCCTATCAAACACGCTCACGCATGCCTGCTGGAAGTCCAAGCCCCTCGCACACAAAACCTCCTTTACCCCCTCTCTCCAACCTTTCCTAGGCCGACCCCTACCCCGCCTTCCTTCCACTACAGACTAATACACTCTTGAAGTCACTCTGTTTCGCTTCATTCTCTCTACATGTCCGAACCACCTCAACAACCCTTCCTCAGCCCTCTGGACAACAGTTTTGGTAATCCCGCACCTCCTCCTAACTTCCAGACTACGAATTCTCTGCATTATATTCACACCACACATTGCCCTCAGACATGACATCTCCACTGCCTCCAGCCTTCTCCTCACTGCAACATTCATCACCCATGCTTCACACCCATATAAAAGCGTTGGTAAAACTGTACTCTCATACATTCCCCTCTTTGCCTCCAAGGACAAAGTTCTTTGTCTCCACAGACTCCTAAGTGCACCACTCACCCTTTTCCCCTCATCAATTCTATGATTCACCTCATCTTTCATAGACCCATCCGCTGACACGTCCACTCCCAAATATCTGAATACATTCACCTCCTCCATACTCTCTCCCTCCAATCTTATATCCAATCTTTCATCACCTAATCTTTTTGTTATCCTCATAACCTTACTCTTTCCTGTATTCACTTTCAATTTTCTTCTTTTGCACACTCTACCAAATTCATCCACCAATCTCTGCAACTTCTCTTCAGAATCTCCCAAGAGCACAGTGTCATCAGCAAAGAGCAACTGTGACAACTCCCACTTTATGTGTGATTCTTTATCTTTTAACTCCACGCCACTTGCCAAGACCCTCGCATTTACTTCTCTTACAACCCCATCTATAAATATATTAAACAACCACGGTGACATCACACATCCTTGTCTAAGGCCTACTTTTACTGGGAAATAATTTCCCTCTTTCCTACATACTCTAACTTGAGCCTCACTATCCTCGTAAAAACTCTTCACTGCTTTCAGTAACCTACCTCCTACACCATACACCTGAAACATCTGCCACATTGCTCCCCTATCCACCCTGTCATACGCCTTTTCCAAATCCATAAATGCCACAAAGACCTCTTTAGCCTTATCTAAATACTGTTCACTTATATGTTTCACTGTAAACACCTGATCCACACACCCCCTACCTTTCCTAAAGCCTCCTTGTTCATCTGCTATCATATTCTCCGTCTTACTCTTAATTCTTTCAATAATAACTCTACCATACACTTTACCAGGTATACTCAACAGACTTATCCCCCTATAATTTTTTCACTCTCTTTTGTCCCCTTTGCCTTTATGCATGCTCTCTGCCAATCCCTAGGTACCTTACCCTCTTCCATACATTTATTAAATAATTGCACCAACCACTCCAAAACTATATCCACACCTGCTTTTAACATTTCTATCTTTATCCCATCAATCCCGGCTGCCTTACCAACCCTTTCATTTTACCTACTGCCTCACGAACTTTCCCCACACTCACAACTGGCTCTTCCTCACTCCTACAAGATGTTATTCCTCCTTGCCCTATACACGAAATCACAGCTTCCCTATCTTCATCAACATTTAACAATTCCTCAAAATATTCCCTCCATCTTCCCAATACCTCTAACTCTCCGTTTAATAACTCTCCTCTCCTGTTTTTAACTGACAAATCCATTTGTTCTCTAGGCTTCCTTAACTTGTTAATCTCACTCCAAAACTTTTTCTTATTTTCAACAAAATTTGTTGATAACATCTCACCCACTCTCTCATTTGCTCTCTTTTTACATTGCTTCACCACTCTCTTAACCTCTCTCTTTTTCTCCATATACTCTTCCCTCCTTGCATCACTTCTACTTTGTAAAAACTTCTCATATGCTAACTTTTTCTCCCTTACTACTCTCTTTACATCATCATTCCACCAATCACTCCTCTTCCCTCCCGCACCCACTTTCCTGTAACCACAAACTTCTGCTGAACTCTCTAACACTACATTTTTAAACCAACCCCATACCTCTTCGACCCCATTGCCTATGCTCTCATTAGCCCATCCATCCTCCAAAAGCTGTTTATATCTTACCCGAACTGCCTCCTCTTTTAGTTTATAAACCTTCACCTCTCTCTTCCCTGATGCTTCTATTCTCCTTGTATCCCATCTACCTTTCACTCTCAGTGTAGCTACAACTAGAAAGTGATCTGATATATCTGTAGCCCCTCTATAAACATGTACATCCTGAAGTCTACTCAACAGTCTTTTATCTACCAATACATAATCCAACAAACTACTGTCATTTCGCCCTACATCATATCTTGTATACTTATTTATCCTCTTTTTCTTAAAATATGTATTACCTATAACTAAACCCCTTTCTATACAAAGTTCAATCAAAGGGCTCTCATTATCATTTACACCTGGCACCCCAAACTTACCTACCACACCCTCTCTAAAAGCTTCTCCTACTTTAGCATTCATAAGAACATAAGAACATAAGAAAGGAGGAACACTGCAGGAGGCCTGCTGGCCCATACTAGGCAGGTCCTTTACAATTCATCCCACTAACAAAACATTTACCCAACCCAATTTTCAATGCTACCCAAGAAATAAGCTCTGATGTGAAAGTCCCACTCAAATCCAACCCTTCCCACTCATGTACTTATCCAACCTAGATTTGAAACTACCCAAAGTCCTAGCCTCAATAACCCAACTAGGTAGACTGTTCCACTCATCAACTACCCTATTTCCAAACCAATACTTTCCTATGTCCTTTCTAAATCTAAACTTATCTAATTTAAATCCATTACTGCGGGTTCTCTCTTGGAGAGACATCCTCAAGACCTTATTAATATCCCCTTTATTAATACCTATCTTCCACTTATACACTTCGATCAGGTCTCCCCTCATTCTTCGTCTAACAAGTGAATGTAACTTAAGAGTCTTCAATCTTTCTTCATAAGGAAGATTTCTGATGCTATGTATTAATTTAGTCATCCTACGCTGAATGTTTTCTAACGAATTTATGTCCATTTTGTAATACGGAGACCAGAACTGAGCTGCATAATCAAGGTGAGGCCTTACTAATGATGTATAAAGCTGCAGTATGACCTCTGGACTTCTGTTGCTTACACTTCTTGATATAAATCCCAGTAATCTATTTGCCTTATTACGTACGCTTAGGCATTGCTGTCTTGGTTTAAGGTTGCTGCTCACCATAACCCCCAAGTCCTTTTCGCAATCTGTATGGCTAAGTTCTACATCATTTAATTTATAAGTACTAGGGTTATGGGCACTCCCAAGCTTCAGAACCTTGCACTTATCTACATTGAACTGCATCTGCCACTTTTCTGACCAAGAATAGAGTTTGTTTAAGTCCTCCTGAAGTTCCCTAACATCTACGTTTGAATCAATTATCCTACCTATCTTTGTGTCATCGGCGAATTTGCTCATATCACTAGTAATTCCCTCATCAAGATCATTGATATATATTACAAACAACAACGGGCCCAAGACTGATCCCTGTGGAACGCCACTTGTTACAGATCCCCACTCGGACCCAACCCCATTCATGGACACTCTCCGCTTCCTGTCAGTGAGCCACGACTCGATCCACGAGAGCACACTTTCACCAATGCCACGAGCTGCCACTTTCTCCAACAGTCCATGGTGCGGAACTCCATCAAAAGCCTTACCAAAATCCAAGTAAACAATATCAAATTCTTTATCGTGGTCAACAGCCTCAAAAGCTTTACTGAAGAAAGTCAATAAATTAGTTAGACAAGACCGGCCTCTTGTGAATCCATGCTGAGTATCATTAATCAAGCCATGCCTATCGAGATGGCTTCTTATAATCTCAGCTATAATTGACTCTAGCAACTTGCCTACAATTGAGGTCAGGCCCACTGGGCGGCAATTCGACGGTAACGACCCGTCCCCTGTTTTAAAAATAGGAGTCACATTAGCCATCTTCCACATATCAGACACTACACCTGTTTGAAGAGATAAATTAAAAATATTAGTTAATGGTTCACAGAGTTCCATTTTGCATTCCTCAAGAACCCTTGAAAAAACCTCATCAGGACCCGGCGACTTATTTTGCTTCAGTCTGTCCATCCGCCTCACAACCATCCCACTAGTGACTGTGATGTTACATAATTTATCTTCTTCTAGCCCACTGTAAAAATTAATTACTGGAATATTGTTAGTGTCTTCCTGTGTAAAAACTGAGAGAAAACAATTATTCAAAATCAAGCACACTTCATTCTCATTGTCAGCAAGGTGCCCATAGTTATTTTTAAGGGGACCCATCTTATCTCTAACTTTTGTTCTATAGACCTGGAAAAAACTCCCTGGGTTAGTTTTAGAATCCCTAGCAACTTTACCACAATTACTCTCTCACTTGGTTCAAAGGCTCCTATACATTCACTTAACATCTCCCAAAATCTCTCTCTCCTCTACATTCCTCTCTTCTCCAGGTGCATACACGCTTATTATGACCCACTTTTCGCATCCAACCTTTACTTTAATCCACATAATTCTTGAATTTACACATTCATATTCTCTTTTCTCCTTCCATAACTGATACTTCAACATTACTGCTACCCTTTCTTTTGCTCTAACTGTCTCTCTCTCTCTCTCTCTCTCTCTCTCTCTCTCTCTCTCTCTCTCTCTCTCTCTCTCTCTCTCTCTCTCTCTCTCTCTCTCTCTCTCTCTCTCTCTCTATATATATATATATATATATATAAATATAAATATATATATATATATATATATATATATATATATATATATATATATATATATATATATATATATATATATATATGTATATATGTCGTGCCGAATAGGCAGAATTTGCGATCTTGGCTTAAATAGCAACGCTCATATTGCCATATAGGACAAGCGAAAATTTGTGTATACAATAATTTCGCCAAAATCATTCTGAACCTAACGAAAAAAATATATTTCACTGCGTTTGTTTAGTACTAAATTATTGTAAACAAATCTAAAATATATTTAATTGGGTTAGGCTAAAATAAATTGCGCTTGTTATAATAAGGTTAGGTAAGTTTTCTAAAATTCTTTTGGTGCAAAATTAAAATTTTTTACATTAACATTAATGAAAAAAATACATCTTTAAACGTATAAGAGAAAATTTTAGAAAAGACTTAATTTAAATGAGTTCTTGCTAATTGACCAGTTTTACATATTCAGCACGACATATATATATATATATATATATATATATATATATATATATATATATATATATATATATATATATATATATATATATATATATATATATATATATATATATATATATATATATATATATATATATATATATATATATATATATCAACACCAGTATGTAGTTATAAGTTTAATATGAATGTTATTTAATGAACGAAGCTGAATAATAACTCGGTAACTACGGTGGATGTACCAGAAAGTCAAACCAAAAAATTAAGCGTAATTTTCACTGCAAGATTGTTCACTCAAAAACAATCTAGCTTAATAAAAACATTATAAAAATCTCATTCATGGTAACGTGTTACACAGCTTCATGTATCTCTTCATCTACGTCATTGGTATGTCTGAGTCAAGTATCACATATAATATTTGTAGAATTAAATAAAGTTGAATGTCAGAATAATGCAATTACAAACGTGAGTGTGTCTGTATCTGACTATGATAACATCAATATAGATAAGTTTATTTACAGAGCAACAAGCAATGTAAACAGACTGATGAATGTTGTGGAGGGAGACTTACCTTTGATTACAAGTATTTTTGGCAGTTTGTCATATACTGAACACAGACGAAGAGGCAACTAAATAGAAAGGAAGCTCCTTGACACTATTTACTTGATAGTTGAAAAAACAATTAGGTAGATAATATACATTTATGTGTATATGTCAGTATATTATATGTCTGAAAGATACAATAAAATCTGAAAAAGTGGTCGAAATATTTTGAATAAGAAGTTAAAATTAAATACTAAAAAGTACTTTTATTAATGTTTTAAGGGTCAGGTTCCTATACTTTCGTGTGTACATACGCTCTTGCGTCACCATTCCCAAGAATATTTAAAAAACCCTGGACAAAAGGGATGCCTGTGTTGTCTTCCAGTTAGAGTAACACACAGGGTCACTGTGACACCAGTGTAGTAACACTCAGGGTCACTGTGACACCAGTGTACTTCACTATACGGCAAAAACTGGTTCATGGTTACTTTTGTGGTGAAGAAATTACTGTCTCCAGTTACTCCGTGCCTTCTATCACTGTTTCAGGTCAGCTGGTGTTGTCAGCTGGCCGTGCTTCCTTCAGTCTCAGGTCAGCTGGTGTTGTCAGCTGGCTGTGCCTTCTTCAGACTCAGGTCAGCTGATGTTGTCAGCTGGCCGTACTTCCTTCAGTCTCAGATCAGCTGGCGTACCTCCTTCAGTCTCAGGTCAGCTGGTGTTGTCAGTTGGCCGTGTTTGCGTTCACTCCATCAACCTGGACTTGTCTAAGCTACATTCCTACTACCCTCCGCTTGCTACACTTTCTTCCTCTCTTTACACCATCGATATTTCCCCCCTACAATCAACCCCCACTACCACTCCCAGTCCCTAACACCCTACTACCACCACCAGCTGTCCTCCGCCACCACTGCCAACACCACCACCTGCCACCACTACCACCACCTCTCAACGCTTCCTGACTTCGTTCTAAAACACAGGTGTTTTCTTTAGAGTGAGGTTGGTCGGTTTTCACACCTCATTGGTAGCGTCCCGTCTTATGTGTTTACATTTGAGATTTATTTATCCGATGTGAGAATCTCTGCAGCATGCCTTTGACACATCAGATTTGAAAGTTCTGCACTCTATCAGGATGACTTGAAAGGAATTTATAACAGCATAGTTTATATGATCCTGAAGTTTGTATACCTTAATAACAGAAAATATCAATTTAAAAAATTACATTTTGTTTCTGCCCTATACTGGTAGTTTCATCTGTCATCTTGTTATATCTAGCTCGGGTGCTAATAAAGACTGAAAGCTCAGTTATGCAAGATGTGTAATACTATTACCCGTAGCTCGATTCCTAGCGCAATCAGCTCACACACTGAGGTCCGTGGTTCGATCCCCGGTACGGGTGGAAACATTAGGACGTGTTTCCTTAAGACACGTGCTGTCTATGTTCACCTATCAGTAAAGTAGGTACCTGGGTGCTAGTTGACTGGTGTGGGTCGCATCCTGGGGGACAAATTTGACCTAATTTTCCCGAAATGCTCTGGAATGGTACTTCAACTCATAATGCTACGGGTGAACACAATGCTGGAGGCAGTGGATGGGGTGAGATGTGTTGATGTCATTCTTATCACTTGCACCCATCACATTTGATCTATTTTGGCTAAGAGATGACCTCAACGCAGCTGAACCATTTTTTCTCCAGCGTAGCGTTCTCCCTGCTGATCATTTCGCCATTCTTCGTATGGGTTCCCACCAGTCCTCAAGGCAGGACTTGTTACAAATTAAAGGAAAAGATTTCTTTCAGCTCTGACTGCTGGAATTCATCCCCCTCCCCTTTGTGATAAAAATGGCTTAGCCGAAATGATGAATAAGTATTGGATGCCTTATTTGTAACTATACCCAGATAGCCTTACCAGGGATGATGTGATACCTGATGTTCGGTGTACCATATGCCCTGCAGGCGGTAAGAGATGATCAGCAGCAACATCCTCAGAGCCATGACTGCAAGATAAGCCGGGTGTGCTGCCCTGTCCTTCCGGGTCTGTTCGACAGTCACTGCTTACAGTGGTTGCACAGCTTCCGTCTTCATTGGTTAGGAAGCCGAGTCGAGTCGTAGTTGTTGTTCCTTAGTGAAGGGGAAGGTTTCTGCCATGTTGCCAGATCAAGGGTCAGAATGTCTCAGAATTAAGGCGGGACCAGAAGCTGTGAATCGACCCATGCAACCACATATAGGTGAGTACACACACACAAACAAACACACACACAAACATAGGTTGTACACAAGAGAAGCATCGCATCATGCACCGTCTTCAAGTGGGACCACTAACTTATACCGCACAGCTGTAAGTCAGACAGGTGGTGCATCGATGATGAATAAACGGGTTTTTTATCTCAGGAGGAGCAGGGGGGAGGAAGAGGGGAAAGAGAAAGACGATGCTGCCTGAGGGGAGCGTGCACGCTTGCTTAACTGAACTCTTTCATACGCATGGCGGGTCGTACGTGCGTTCCATGCCAGCGACCTACGACCTTTTCCACGCTCGGGTAATAGCCCAACACATTTTGTTATCCGCAATTATCTGCGGAACTAAATATTGAACAGCGTTCTAATATATATATTTACGATTATTGCATTTGCCCGAACCAGGGTTAGTTTGTTAGGTTATCAACACGTGGGTCATTACTGTAACTCTCCGTTACGGCAAAGCACTTAAATTAGAGATTATAAAAAACATGTTATATATATATATATATATATATATATATATATATATATATATATATATATGCAAAACAACCACTCTGAAAGAATAGAGAAATTCCAAGCGCTTTCGTGACTACTCACATTATCAAGGAGTAGTCACGAAAGCGCTTGGAATTTCTCTATTCTTTCAGAGTGGTTGTTTTGCATATTCTGAAATCACCTGTTTACTGTGATCTTATTGCATATATATATATATATATATATATATATATATATATATATATATATATATATATATATATATATATATATATATATATATATATATACATACATACATACATACATACATACATACATACATAAAGGAACCACGGGATCGAGTCTCAGGATTCCATTGATTCGTTACATTGGTGGGGTGGAGAGGGGTAGTATTGACATTCTTCCAAGGAAGGGCAGAAGCTGGAATATGGAGGAGGTTTAAGTTATAGAGTTATGATTATGCAGTAGGCAATTGCTGGCGTATTTGATTAACGTGAGTGGAGACAAGTGGTTTTTAGGATTTGATGTGCTGTTGGTATGTGAGGAATGTAATTTATTTTAAGGATTCAGGGAAACTGGTTAGCTGGGCTTGAGTCCTGGAGGTTGATAGTACTGTGCCTGCACTCTGAAGGATGGGTATGGATGTTGCAGATTGTTTTAAAGTTAATTTTATAGGCTAAAAGCTGTTATCCTACCGCAATTTTTTTCAGAGTACAGCCCTATCTAAAGTATACTAACCAATCCCAGGATGCCTCCCATAACAGTCAACTAATATACAGATACCTACTTACTTCTAGGTGAACAAGAGCAGCAGGTGAAAATTAAACTTGCCCATCGTTTCCACCCGTGCCGCAGATCGAACCACAGACACTCAGTAAGTGAGATGAGTGCGTTACCAACCGAGCCACGGGCCCTGAGGGTAAATTGAATTATGATATCCCCACGCTTCTAGCAAGACAACAGGGGTTAATATCTTTTTTTTTTGTCTTGGAGACATTAAACCGAACTATCAGTGTTAAAAGGATAAACGACCAATTGTCAAACTTGACAATCACAGTAGAGAACACATCCATCACTTGCTCTCCTTCCCAGCGGCACAAGACAACATATTACTCGCATGACAGGAGAAATGTATGCATTAACAGAATATAGAAGTGAACATGATAATGGTATATAATACATACAAGTTGATAACAGTTAAGTATCTTCATTCCGAAACGTTTCACGTACACAGCAGCTTCTTCAGTCGAATATAGAGGCGGTAGCGGAATAAAGGTACCTAAGTGTTGTGCATGTGTCTTACTTATCAACACAGAAGTGACATCCAACTTAGAGTAAAATAACACAGGAAGGTCGCTGGCACAAGTTAATACAACATGAATAGTCCCTAATGTAAGGTCGTGAGGGGCTACTGTATAGGTTAATTCCACACTAATACATGCTAATTCAACATATGGAGAACATTGATTCACTCTAATTCAACACATATACCCACTAGTTCATGTGAAATCACCAGAGGTTACCACTAGTTCAAATTAATGCAACACAGGTGACAACAACTACAAGTTAATACACACATCTGACCATTAGTAATAGTACACAATAAGCAGATAAGTATTAATGAATGTTAGAGCTTGAAGCATAGTTTGATATACCAGGCGGGCAGTTGGCCTCTTGCCTTATCATATTGATGTTTGTTATCAGTGGGAGATAAGAGACAAGGCCGCTTATCACCAGCCAAGTACCGCCACAAATCACAACACCCGCATTCATTCATATTTCTGAAGGCGTCAGGAGGTTTAATATGTATGTCGTGTGGGAGATGATGGTTGTAGTATTAGTACTACTACTACTACTACTATTACTACTAGTAATAATAATAATTATGTTCCAATCATTATACTGGAATATACATTAAACTGAAAACATTATATATGCACAGCATTTCGGGCATTATATTAGGAATTAGCTTCAGGTGTTAGTCTTGAATCTCAGCTCTTACAGCAACAGATCTCTGCTGCACACACATACAACGTCCCATAATCTGTATCACATTTTCTCTACATGTTGTTTATAATCATACTGTCTCACGCACTAGCCTACTCTTCTTCCATCAATTTCTCGCACCTTACAGTAGGCTCCTTTTTTTTTTTTTAAATTCATTCATTTGTATCTTTTCATGCTTTTAATTCTCATTATCTGGTAAATGCTAAACTCGTAAGAGCCTTCCAACACGTGGAGATCAAGTTCGTTTCATCCAAGGATGGGGAAGGTAGCCTCAATTCCTTGGAACTAGAGTACTTCATCAAAACATTCCCCTTGAAGGCATCGTTCTACTTGCATTACACTCTCCTCACACTCATCCTCACGATAAAGTTATATTACCATTAAACATGTTAGTTGTACGATCCTCGTACACTTTACCGGGATTAACATCGTTTAACGTACACTTCACAGGGATTAACGTCGTTCAACGTACACTTCAGCGGGATTAACGTCGTCCAACGTACTCTCCACCGGGATTAACGTCGCCTAACACAATTTCACCGGTATTAACGTCGTCCACTGTAACTTCACCGGTATTAACGTTGTTTAACGTGCATCTCTCACTGTCGTCATCACTGATCCGTAAATATTATGTCAACAAACACTCTTAAAACACATTATACACTGCGAACATATGAAGCTGCCACTAACCTCCTCAGCCAATTGAGAAAATAAATATTATGATTTAAAGCATATTTGGTTAAGAATTCTTGCAAATATAATAAATATTAACAATCTTTTTCATGTTGTGCTGTTAAGTATGTGGCTGTCAAAAAATTGCCGTTTTTGGGTCGATAAAAGAACTCTATGAAAAATGTCTATTGGACTTATTTTTTTTTTTATTAAAATTACCAAAGAATTTTACCACCAGGAAAGAAAAAGCATAAAATATATAAGTAAACAAATCTGAGGAAATTTCTGTAAAACACTTATACCTGGTAGTTGTTCCTGGGGTCAACGCCCCCTAGTTGGATGAATATTATTGCGGATAGCTGGCCTAGTAGCTAACGCGACGGTCTGGAGTTTTGAGACTCTCGGATCGCGGGTTCTATCCCCGCCCGTGGTATGGTTTGTTTGCAATCGTGTCATAACGATTTCGTGAGTCATGTGTGTACAAATTTATAAAATTGTTTGAGAAATTATTATTATTATTATTATTATTATTATTATTATTATTATTATTATTATTATTATTATTATTATTATTATTATTATTATTATTATTATTAAGACAAACGATAAACCCTAAAGCAGAGAAAAAATATTGTAACGGAAATACTTGAGCGCTTTCGTGCCTTTGCACACGTCTTCGGAGGAACTAAGGGCTTATATTCTGTTATTTTGTCAATGTATTTTTAATAAAAATACATATCTGAACCATCATAGGTCCTTTGATAAGTTATAGAAGTTCATTATACAAGTAGCAACATGAGGCTACATTCAGGGGGTGGACGGGTAAGCCAGCGGAAGGCCTCGGTCAGATGACCAAAAGCCCCAACGGCGGATCATCATCATAAGACCCGCGTCAGGAAACACTTGTCCTGTTTCCTGACGAACCTTATCTAACCTATTTATAACTTCTAGTTTTGTTTAATACTAACATGAAGTGTACGTGCACTGCACAGCACAGCTGCACAGCACAGCTGCATAGCACAGCTGCACAACACAGCTGCACAGCACAGCTGCACAGCACAGCTGCACAGCACAGCTGCACAACACAGCTGCACAACACAGCTGCACAGCACAGCTGCACAACACAGCTGCACAACACAGTTGCACAACACAGCTGCACAACACAGCTGTACAGCACAGCTGTACAACACAGCTGCACAACACAGCTGCACAACACAGCTGCACAACACAGCTGTACAACACAGCTGTACAACACAGCTGCACAACACAGCTGCACAACACAGCTGTACAACACAGCTGCACAACACAGCTGTACAGCACAGCTGCACAGCACAGCTGCACAGCACAGATGCACAACACAGCTGTACAACACAGCTGTACAACACAGCTGCACAACACAGCTGCACAACACAGCTGTACAACACAGCTGCACAACACAGCTGTACAGCACAGATGCACAACACAGCTGCACAGCACAGATGCACAACACAGCTGCACAACACAGCTGTACAACACAGCTGCACAACACAGCTGCACAACACAGCTGTACAGCACAGATGCACAATACAGCTGCACAACACAGCTGCACAACACAGATGTACAACACAGCTGCACAACACAGCTGCACAGCACAGCTGCACAACACAGCTGCACAACACAGCTGCACAACACAGCTGCACAGCACAGATGCACAACACAGCTGCACAACACAGCTGTACAACACAGCTGTACAACACAGCTGCACAACACAGCTGCACAACACAGCTGCACAACACAGCTGCACAACACAGCTGTACAGCACAGCTGCACAACACAGCTGCACAACACAGCTGCACAACACAGCTGCACAACACAGTTGCACAGCACAGCTGCACGACACAGCTGCACAACACAGTTGCACAGCACAGCTGCACAACACAGCTGCACAACACAGCTGCACAACACAGCTGCACAACACAGCTGCACAGCACAGCTGCACAACACAGCTGCACAACACAGCTGCACAACACAGCTGCACAACACAGCTGCACAACACAGCTGCACAACACAGCTGCACAACACAGCTGCACAGCACAGCTGCACAACACAGCTGCACAACACAGCTGCACAACACAGCTGCACAACACAGCTGCACAACACAGCTGCACAACACAGCTGTACAACACAGCTGTACAACACAGCTGTACAACACAGCTGCACAACACAGCTGTACAGCACAGCTACACAGCACAGCTGCACAACACAGCTGCACAACACAGCTGCACAAAACAGCTGCACAGCACAGCTGCACAACACAGCTGCACAACACTGCACAATACAGCTGCACAGCACAGCTGCACAACACAGCTGCACAACACAGCTGCACAACACAGCTGCACAGCACAGCTGCACAACACAGCTGCACAACACTGCACAATACAGCTGCACAGCACAGCTGCACAACACAGCTGCACAACACAGCTGCACAACACAGCTGCACAACACAGCTGCACAACACAGCTGCACAACACAGCTGTACAACACAGCTGTACAACACAGCTGTACAACACAGCTGCACAACACAGCTGTACAGCACAGCTACACAGCACAGCTGCACAACACAGCTACACAACCCAGCTGCACAAAACAGCTGCACAACACAGCTGCACAACACAGCTGCACAACTCAGCTGCACAACACAGCTGCACAGCACAGCTACACAGCACAGCTGCACAACACAGCTGCACAACACAGCTGCACAACACAGCTGTACAGCACAGCTACACAGCACAGCTGCACAACACAGCTGCACAACACAGCTGTACAACACAGCTGCACAACACAGCTGCACAACACAGCTACACAGCCTGAAAATCTTCGTCAGGCAGAGTAGTCAGTCACTTGTCTCGCCACTCTTGGTAAACATCATGTTGAAAGTGCACGACATCTTCTTGTTGCCTAAATAACATGCAGACCTTCTTGGCGGACATCTCTGTACACAACTCGCAAATACGACACAAATTTATAACGAGGTTTCGGTCATACTTGGAGTATTAACTAGTCACTGTATTGTGAGTTTTTACTCCTTTTTTGATTGATTTGTAGTTTATTGACGAGGATATCTAAAATTGTTTCTAGAATTATTTATATATTTTCTTCCTCTGATGTACGAAATATCACAGTAACATTGTGAGAGCGTTTCAGTCCTTCCTAAACCATTATTGAGTTACGACTTAACATGTCTCCAGGACGGGGAGAAAAGTCGTCATAAGGTTCCTCTCTCAAGTACTATTTATAACCCAGTCATTGACAAAATAAATGGTTTATTAATAAATGAAAACTGACAAGGGAATATAATACAAAGTGCTGTCAACCTAATAAACCAAACTGATTATTCACTGTTGTTCTATTTACACTCTTGGTGTTATATTTCTAGTCAATCATTCTCGTATTTTATTATTGCCTGAAGCATTTGCACCAGTATATAACTAAAATGATTTTCAACTCGCCAGGAAGCCTGTTAAACGCTAGCAAAAATGAACTTTTCATTGGTGACACAGATTTTATACTAGTAATAACCTTATGATTATTTTTTCTTTCATATATTTAAAATATTTGTTGTCTGAGTTCGTGTGTATGTGGCCGAATAATTCCATGGACTTTAAGATACATTACACGAGCGCACTCAGCTCTCACGCTTGAGGTCCGTGGTTCGACCCCCGGTATGGGTGGAAACATTACTGCGTGTTTCCTTAAGACTCCTGGTTCTGTTCACCTAGTAGGTACCTGGTTGCTAGCAGACTGGTGTGGGTCGCATCCTGGGGGCAAAATTGACCTAGCTGCCCTAAATGCTGTGCATAACAAGGGGCTTTCACTGATGTCAGCTATGGTCTGTATAAGTTGTATCATATACTTGTAGAAATAAAGATTATTATTATTATTATTATTATTATTATTATTATTATTATTATTATTATTATATTATTATAAAATTTATTGTAAAACTAACGATAATGTTGCCGTAAATATTCCGAAAAATAGGAAAGCCTCTTCTTTCATAAGTGACAGCCAACTACTGCAGCTGCCACAGTAGGGGATTCTTTCTTGTTGTTGATAGGGAGAGATCAATTGCTGCATCCACACTTAGAAATGTAATCAACAATCTGTTGCTGCAGCAGTCTGAGATATTTATTGGTCGTGATACGTAGCCAACTATTGCTGCAGGTACTTAACTTAAGTCTTGATAAACAGCTGTTTATTAGTGCAGTGACACATAGTTCTTTCATGGTCTCGATAGGCAGCTATCTATTGGTGAAGTAACACTTAGTTCATTCACTGTCTTGATAGGCAGCTGTTTATTGGTGCAGTCACACTAGTGGATTTTCTCTTGGTTTTCGTGGGTAGCCATCTCTTGATGTAGCCACACGAAGAAATTCTGTCTTGATAAATGGCCATCTATAACTGCAATCACACTAAAGAACTTTCTGTTGCTCCTGCCTGCAGCTACAACTACACTAGTGAATTCTCTCATGACACTGATAAGCAGGCGCCTGTTCCTGTTCCTATATTAGAATTATTCTCTTTTGGTCTTGATACTCAGCATTCTAGTGTGCTGGTGGTAGTCACTCACAGAAGTCCGTCTTCAAATAGCCTAGCTGTAAACATTTTACCTCCTGTAAACTATACGATCGTTGCAACTCTCAAACTTTAAATGTTTTGATACATAAACAAATAGCTTGTATCCTTGGATTACTTAATTTCTAATCCTAACACAGCAGGTAAGGTGAAAAGCGTATGAAAAATATCAGGCTAATTATAGCATTAATTGTTCCTGTGTTGAATCACGTTACTCTTTTGTATAAATGCAGTAATTCATTCTATACTGGTGCAGTAATTACTGACCAAGGGCAGTAGAATATAAAGATTGTATTTTATACATTACATTAAGACCTTCTTTTCAAGACAATTATTAGTTAAATGAAAGCATATTAGTATATATTTTTGTAGATGAACGTTGATAAGTCATCTGTCTGCGATTACACAGGAATAATTCACCTGATATTGTGTACTCTGGCTTCAAATCCTCTATACATTTAACACTCTTAAGGTACATAAAAAACAAGACCTGGAAACAGTTGCCTCTGCTTCCAAGTCTGGCTAAGACAAATGATCAATTCTCGTGTAAGTGTATCACTTCAAACGCTGCTGGGCAGTTTCACCTACTAATCATTATAATTATTCTCATGGGGGAAAATGTAAAGCCGTAAGGGTTATACACCTCCTGGGGCAGTGGGGTGCTGTCAGGTGTGATCAGAGGAAATGGGTTTTAACTTCGATATCTCAGAGGAACTGTCCCTCATTAGCAGCAACACATGCCACCGCACCCTGGCAGGAGAGTAACCTCGTATTGACGGCTGAGAAATCTTCCGCTGCTCCCATCTCCTCGTGGATCATTTCAGACTATTTTTCTACATGTCTTACTAGTTTAAACTTAATAGAAGTCGTTTTAGTCAGCACTTTAGTCGTAATCAATCAAATTAAACTTCTAATATAATATCTAAAATTGTAGTATTTAAACCCCTAGTATCTAAACTAGAAATGCATAGCGTTAGTGGAGTCAATTTCCCCTATCCCTTTATACAATAAAACAAATGTTTACAAGAGTAAACTAACATGAGTGGAATTGTCATGTGTCACAGAGAATAACAAACAATTTACTCCGGGTCGGTCATGTTTGAAAGGTGTAAAGGTCAAAGATCATTCGCATGCACAACCGCCTGTTAAGTTCGCCAGCTACAAACTCACTACATATATAACCACGTAGCCACACGTTGCGCTTTTTTCTTGCCTCTGTATTGGATCGACAAAGCTCCCTGTGAGCGAAACGTTTCCATAATGTCTTAGTGCTTTTTTGTCTCATTTGCATACATGTCCGTATTTATTACTACTTTTGACCAAGTTACATTATGCTATCAAACATTATAATTTCCTATCAAAACTCAGCTGGATAACCAACCAATTAAATGTAATTGTCATATAAAACATCGCAAGACAGTGTAGAAAATACGTTATCACTTATACAAACATGCAATGGGACACCCTTTATCAGGCAGGCAGTATTTTAGTCGGTCCTTAACTCGTGTTCTACTATGGAGGCCTCCATGCAAAGAGAGGAGATGCTGGCTTCCAATTCTTCTCTTCTGAGCAATGGGAAGGGACCAAGCAGTCTCCTGAGCTATGAAAGAGCAGTGTGTTGTCAATCCAGTTGTCTGGGAGTGAAGAATGTTTCACCTAATTGCTTCTAAAGTAAGCTTGTTTTTCTATTGTAGAGGATCTATAATTTTAACAATTTTCACCGCTCGCAAATATAAATGTTTGGATATTGTTTGAAGGGAAAAATCAAGTCTGTGAGATAAAGATTAGTTACACAAACAAATAAGGGATATTACAGCACGCAAGAACAACTGGGAAGAGCATGTTGTGTCTTAGCTACAACACTGGTACAAAGGATTTGCCACTTTACTCAAGGAAAGGGTATCTGATGTACGTACTCTTCACTGTATATTACACAGACACCATCTTGTAACCGAGAAACTCAGTAGTGAACTGCATGATGCCTGGCAAGTGTGTATCAGATTAATTATAAAATAAAAACACATCCACTTAACTCGCTGTTGTTTGCAATATTATGTGAAAAGAATGATGAAATCCTGAACCAATTACTTTTGCAGACTGAGGTTAGGTTGCTGTCTACTGGTAATAGCCTGCAAAACTTGTAAACTTATACAACTCAAGTGTTCAGTTTGTAACACTTATGCGGACACAACACTCAGAAATACAATATTTGCCAATAAGATGATTTCCACGGATTTGTTCAACGTCCTCCAGCTCCTCACCAGAAATCCGAAGCTTATCCACCAGGAAGAGAGACAAGAAGGAAAAGATAACACCAACACACTCTTACTTCACAAAGTGTCTTCCCAAAGTGGTTTCTTTAATACACAATTAACCCGCACTTAGGAGACAAACTTATGACAATGTTTAGGTCTAACTTCCATCATCACTTAGTCACAGTTCTGTGTGACTAGTTAATGGTCCAATTCGAACCATGTGACTAGTTAATGGTTCAATTCGGACCATGTGACTAGTTAATGGTTCTAGTCTCCTATGCGCGTGTTATTTGTGTTTGTTCCAGTTATGGTATTGTGCCTTTTAATTCTTTTGGTTTCCTTAATAACCGGCAAAGACAATTTCCCTTCATCCCATAGAAGTACTACTGAGCCCGAGAGTTTGTAATATTTTTAATCAATATTTAATATCGTATTCGTGCGGAAAACTCTTCTGCTGTGCCTACTACCGGTGTTGTTTGTTGTTGCGATGTCTTGGATGGTGCTGAAGTGTTGGTGATCCCAGCAGGAGAGAGGGAGATTCCGGCCTTAGTGCTGGAGGGTAGTACTCTCTCACCTTTTACACAGGAGGAACACCAGCATCACTCCTTTCCTGTTGAGCATCCCGAAAACGAGTTCTAAATGTCTTGGATCCTTGAATCCTGTCTCTGAGGTTCCTCAGGGCAATAAGCATACACCACCATTTTGAGAGATCTGGATATTCATCGTTATCCTGAGAGATGTGACGTGAATTCATTCTTCAATATTTTTCTCTAAATGTTTTTGTTTGTGATTTCCGCGAATCTAACTCAAAGTTTCCGCTTAACTAAGCCAAACCAAAATTCGTGCAAGAACATAACAGAGTTCGCACAACAAGGTCTGTAACAAGGACTAAATCACAACACAGTGCCTGCAAAATATAGTTATATAATAAAGAAAATCGTCATTGCTTCCCCAAGAGAGAAAAGCAGCTTACCGTAGCACCCAATATGAAAGGCCTCTGGAGGATACCACAGTTAACGCGGTTATACATTGTAATGGTTTTGAAGAAATGCTTGAAACCAGGTGGGTTGTTCAGCATAAGGAGTGTTGACGGCTCGGCCTCTCATCTCTCTGACAGTCGCCAGTTTTATACAATCACAAAGAGGCTAATGAAATTTTGACGTTTTTTTTTCTAACATTTCCGCTGCTTTGCACCAAGACAGAGTGTAATTGTTTTAAGTAGTGCACTGTCCTCGTGTTTTCAGAATTAACCAATGTCAAGACACCTAATAATTCATTATAAAACAATAATGTTTTAACATTTCAATACTGAATATATATAAGAGAAAATATAAAGAATAATAAAAAAAGAAACTGAATAAAAGGTAAATGAAAATAAAATACACAAATATGCAAAGAAAACATTACAGAAATACACAGTTCAAACACAGTGTATAAATACACTGATGGAAATACAATAGAGAAATACAGTAAAATAATTACACCCCAGTAATAAATAAGGTCTTAATATTGGCCATAATAAAACCTTACTTTAACGGCAGCGGGGATTAAAGACCACCTTGAAACCACACTGAAAAACTCTCCTTTATGATCCTCCTAAAAAGGGAAAAAGGGAACAGCAGGCGAGAATCCCGTGCTACTAACATTAATTTGAGAGCTAGCAAGTTGCTCGCACCGCCCTTCCTATTAGGCGAGTCGCGTAAACTTTCTAAAAATTCATTGTGGAAGATTTTTGAAATTTTATTTTTCGGCTCTCGAGGCATAAAGTTGGTATTGAGAGGCTTACGACCTCCAGCAAGTTTGGTCCTTATGGCTGGTTGTTGTAAGGTGCAGTGTTGTGTGTATGTGTGTGTGTGTCTGTGTGTATGTGTGTGTGTGTGTGTGTGTGTATGTGTGTGTGTGTGTGTGTGTGTGTCTGTGTGTGTGTGTGTGTGTGTGTGTGTGTGTGTGTGTGTGTGTGTAACTGTGGTGTACGGGGTATACTCCTCTAATTGTACTCACCAAGTTATGTTTGCGAGAGTTCAAACTTGGCTCCTGGCCCCTCCTTTTAAACAAGTTTTATCACCAGTGATCTGTGGTAGCTTAAGTCATATTATACCTACTCTTGAAGCTAGCTAGCCTCCCCCAGTGAGTCATCCAGGTCTACTCTTGAAGCTAGCTAGCCTCCCCCAGTGAGTCATCCAGGTCTACTCTTGCAGCTAGCTAGCCTCCCCCAGTGAGTCATCCAGGTCTACTCTTGAAGCTAGCTAGCCTCCCCCAGTGAGTCATCCAGGTCTACTCTTGAAGCTAGCTAGCCTCCCCCAGTGAGTCATCCAGGTCTACTCTTGAAGCTAGCTAGCCTCCCCCAGTGAGTCATCCAGGTCTACTCTTGCAGCTAGCTAGCCCCCCCCAGTGAGTCATCCAGGTCTACTCTTGCAGCTAGCTTGCCTCCCCCAGTGAGTCATCCAGGTCTACTCTTGAATCTAGCTAGCCTCACCCAGTGAGTCATCCAGGTCTACTCTTGCAGCTAGCTTGCCTCCCCCAGTGAGTCATCCAGGTCTACTCTTGAATCTAGCTAGCCTCACCCAGTGAGTCATCCAGGTCTACTCTTGCAGCTAGCTAGCCTCCCCCAGTGAGTCATCCAGGTCTACTCTTGAAGCTAGCTAGCCTCCCCCAGTGAGTCATCCAGGTCTACTCTTGCAGCTAGCTAGCCCCCCCCAGTGAGTCATCCAGGTCTACTCTTGCAGCTAGCTTGCCTCCCCCAGTGAGTCATCCAGGTCTACTCTTGAATCTAGCTAGCCTCACCCAGTGAGTCATCCAGGTCTACTCTTGCAGCTAGCTTGCCTCCCCCAGTGAGTCATCCAGGTCTACTCTTGCAGCTAGCTAGCCTCCCCCAGTGAGTCATCCAGGTCTACTCTTGCAGCTAACTTGCCTCCCCCAGTGAGTTATTCAGGTCTACTCTTGCAGCTAGCTAGCCTCCCCCAGTGAGAGTCATCCAGGTCTACTCTTGCAGCTAGCTTGCCTCCCCCAGTGAGTCATCCAGGTGTTCTCTTGCAGCTAGCTAGCCTCCCCTAGTGGGTCATCCAGGTCTACTCTTGCAGCTAGCTAGCCTCCCCCACTGAGTCATCCAGATCTACTCTTGCGGCTAGCTAGCCTCCCCCAGTGAGTCATCCAGGTCTACTCTTGCAGCTAGCTTGCCTCCCCCAGTGAGTCATCCAGGTCTACTCTTGCAGCTAGCTAGCCTCCCCAGTGAGTCATCCAGGTCTACTCTTGCAGCTAGCTTGCCTCCCCCAGTGAGTCATCCATGTCTACTCTTGAAGCTAGCTAGCCTCCCCCAGTGAGTCATCCAGGTCTACTCTTGCAGCTAGCTTGCCTCCCCTAGTGAGTCATCCAGGTCTACTCTTGCAGCTAGCTAGCCTCCCCAGTGAGTCATCCAGGTCTACTCTTGCAGCTAGCTAGTCTCCCCCAGTGAGTCATCCAGGTCTACTCTTGCAGCTAGCTTGCCTCCCCCAGTGAGTCATCCAGGTCTACTCTTGTGTACGAATGGTATATAATACCGACAAGATGAGATTAAGACACATGTGCAACATCTGGGTATCTTTATTGTAGACGTTTCGCCATCCAGTGGCTTTATCAATACAAATTCTAGGACATAACTTGAAGACAGTAGAACTATGTACAGAAGATGAGGTAATCAGTCCCTCAACCTAGGAGTAGGTGCGAAGAGCACAATAGTCGTGGAGATTCAGAATCTCCACGACTATGGTGCTCTTCGCACCTACTCCTAGGTTGAGGGACTGATTACCTCATCTTCCGTACATAGTTCTACTGTCTTCAAGTTATGCCCTAGAATTTGTATTGATAAAGCCACTGGATGGCGAAACGTCTACAATAAAGATACCCAGATGTTGCACATGTGTCTTAATCTCAGGTCTACTCTTGCAGCTAGCTAGCCTCCCCCAGTTAGTCATCCAGGTCTACTCTTGCAGCTAGCTAGCCTCCCCCAGTGAGTCATCCAGGTCTACTCTTCCAGCTAGCTTGCCTCCCCCAGTGAGTCATCCAGGTCTACTCTTGCAGCTAGCTAGCCTCCCCCAGTGAGTCATCCAGGTCTACTCTTGAAGCTAGCTAGCCTCCCCCAGTGAGTCATCCAGGTCTACTCTTGAAGCTAGCTAGCCTCCCCCAGTGAGTCATCCAGGTCTACTCTTGAAGCTAGCTAGCCTCCCCCAGTGAGTCATCCAGGTCTACTCTTGAAGCTAGCTAGCCTCCCCCAGTGAGTCATCCAGGTCTACTCTTGCAGCTAGCTAGCCTCCCCCAGTGAGTCATCCAGGTCTACTCTTGCAGCTAGCTTGCCTCCCCCAGTGAGTCATCCAGGTCTACTCTTGAATCTAGCTAGCCTCACCCAGTGAGTCATCCAGGTCTACTCTTGCAGCTAGCTTGCCTCCCCCAGTGAGTCATCCAGGTCTACTCTTGAATCTAGCTAGCCTCACCCAGTGAGTCATCCAGGTCTACTCTTGCAGCTAGCTTGCCTCCCCCAGTGAGTCATCTAGGTCTACTCTTGAATCTAGCTAGCCTCACCCAGTGAGTCATTCAGGTCTACTCTTGCAGCTAGCTAGCCTCCTCTAGTGAGTCATCCAGGTCTACTCTTGCAGTTAGCTAGCCTCCCCCAGTGAGTCATCCAGGTCTACTCTTGCAGCTAGCTAGCCTCCCCCAGTGAGTCATCCAGGTCTACTCTTGCAGCTAGCTAGCCTCCCCCAGTGAGTCATCCAGGTCTACTCTTGCAGCTAGCTAGCCTCCCCCAGTGAGTCATCCAGGTCTACTCTTGCAGCTAGCTTGCCTCCCCCAGTGAGTCATCCAGGTCTACTCTTGCAGCTAGCTAGCCTCCCCAGTGAGTCATCCAGGTCTACTCTTGAAGCTAGCTAGCCTCCCCCAGTGAGTCATCCAGGTCTACTCTTGAAGCTAGCTAGCCTCCCCCAGTGAGTCATCCAGGTCTACTCTTGAAGCTAGCTAGCCTCCCCCAGTGAGTCATCCAGGTCTACTCTTGAAGCTAGCTAGCCTCCCCCAGTGAGTCATCCAGGTCTACTCTTGCAGCTAGCTTGCCTCCCCCAGTGAGTCATCCAGGTCTACTCTTGAATCTAGCTAGCCTCACCCAGTGAGTCATCCAGGTCTACTCTTGCAGCTAGCTTGCCTCCCCCAGTGAGTCATCCAGGTCTACTCTTGAATCTAGCTAGCCTCACCCAGTGAGTCATCCAGGTCTACTCTTGCAGCTAGCTTGCCTCCCCCAGTGAGTCATCCAGGTCTACTCTTGAATCTAGCTAGCCTCACCCAGTGAGTCATCCAGGTCTACTCTTGCAGCTAGCTTGCCTCCCCCAGTGGGTCATCCAGGTCTACTCTTGAATCTAGCTAGCCTCACCCAGTGAGTCATCCAGGTCTACTCTTGCAGCTAGCTTGCCTCTCCCAGTGAGTCATCCAGGTCTACTCTTGAATCTAGCTAGCCTCCCCCAGTGAGTCATTCAGGTCTACTCTTGCAGCTAGCTAGCCTCCCCCAGTGAGTCATCCAGGTCTACTCTTGAATCTAGCTAGCCTCCCCCAGTGAGTCATTCAGGTCTACTCTTGCAGCTAGCTAGCCTCCCCCAGTGAGACATCCAGGTCTACTCTTGAATCTAGCTAGCCTCCCCCAGTGAGTCATTCAGGTCTACTCTTGCAGCTAGCTAGCCTCCCCCAGTGAGTCATTCAGGTCTACTCTTGCAGCTAGCTAGCCTCCCCCAGTGAGTCATTCAGGTCTACTCTTGCAGCTAGCTAGCCTCACCCAGTGAGTCATCCAGGTCTACTCTTGCAGCTAGCTAGCCTCCCCCAGTGAGTCATTCAGGTCTACTCTTGCAGCTAGCTAGCCTCACCCAGTGAGTCATCCAGGTCTACTCTTGCAGCTAGCTAGCCTCCCCCAGTGAGTCATTCAGGTCTACTCTTGCAGCTAGCTAACCTCCCCCAGTGAGTCATCCAGGTCTACTCTTGCAGCTAGCTAGCCTCACCCAGTGAGTCATCCAGGTCTACTCTTGCAGCTAGCTAGCCTCCCCCAGTGAGTCATCCAGGTCTACTCTTGCAGCTAGCTAGCCTCACCCAGTGAGTCATCCAGATCTACTCTTGCAGCTAGCTAGCCTCCCCCAGTGAGTCATTCAGGTCTACTCTTGCAGCTAGCTAGCCTCCCCCAGTGAGTCATCCAGGTCTACTCTTGCAGCTAGCTAGTCTCCCCCAGTGAGTCATCCAGGTCTACTCTTGCAGCTAGCTAGCCTCCCCCAGTGAGTCATCCAGGTCTACTCTTGCAGCTAGCTAGCCTCCCCCAGTGAGTCATTCAGGTCTACTCTTGCAGCTAGCTAGCCTCCCCCAGTGAGTCATCCAGGTCTACTCTTGCAGCTAGCTAGCCTCACCCAGTGAGTCATCCAGGTCTACTCTTGCAGCTAGCTAGCCTCCCCCAGTGAGTCATTCAGGTCTACTCTTGCAGCTAGCTAGCCTCCCCCAGTGAGTCATCCAGGTCTACTCTTGCAGCTAGCTAGTCTCCCCCAGTGAGTCATCCAGGTCTACTCTTGCAGCTAGCTAGCCTCCCCCAGTGAGTCATCGAGGTCTACTCTTGCAGCTAGCTAGCCTCCCCCAGTGAGTCATTCAGGTCTACTCTTGCAGCTAGCTAGCCTCCCCCAGTGAGTCATCCAGGTCTACTCTTGCAGCTAGCTAGCCTCCCCCAGTGAGTCATCCAGGTCTACTCTTGCAGCTAGCTAGCCTCCCCCAGTGAGTCATCCAGGTCTACTCTTGCAGCTAGCTAGCCTCCCCCAGTGAGTCATCCAGGTCTACTCTTGCAGCTAGCTAGCCTCCCCCAGTGAGTCATCCAGGTCTACTCTTGCAGCTAGCTAGCCTCCCCCAGTGAGTCATTCAGGTCTACTCTTGCAGCTAGCTAGCCTCCCCCAGTGAGTCATTCAGGTCTACTCTTGCAGCTAGCTAGCCTCCCCCAGTGAGTCATTCAGGTCTACTCTTGCAGCTAGCTAGCCTCCCCCAGTGAGTCATTCAGGTCTACTCTTGCAGCTAGCTAGCCTACCCCAGTGAGTCATTCAGGTCTACTCTTGCAGCTAGCTAGCCTCCCCCAGTGAGTCATTCAGGTCTACTCTTGCAGCTAGCTAGCCTACCCCAGTGAGTCATTCAGGTCTACTCTTGCAGCTAGCTAGCCTCCCCCAGTGAGTCATTCAGGTCTACTCTTGCAGCTAGCTAGCCTACCCCAGTGAGTCATTCAGGTCTACTCTTGCAGCTAGCTAGCCTCCCCCAGTGAGTCATTCAGGTCTACTCTTGCAGCTAGCTAGCCTCCCCCAGTGAGTCATTCAGGTCTACTCTTGCAGCTAGCTTGCCTCCCCCAGTGAGTCATTCAGGTCTACTCTTGCAGCTAGCTAGCCTCCCCCAGTGAGTCATCCAGGTCTACTCTTGCAGCTAGCTAGCCTCACCCAGTGAGTCATCCAGGTCTACTCTTGCAGCTAGCTTGCCTCCCCCAGTGAGTCATCCAGGTCTACTCTTGCAGCTAGGTTGCCTCCCCCAGTGAGTCATCCAGGTCTACTCTTGCAGCTAGCTAGCCTACCCCAGTGAGTCATTCAGGTCTACTCTTGCAGCTAGCTAGCCTCCCCCAGTGAGTCATCCAGGTCTACTCTTGCAGCTAGCTAGCCTCCCCCAGTGAGTCATTCAGGTCTACTCTTGCAGCTAGCTAGCCTCCCCCAGTGAGTCATCCAGGTCTACTCTTGCAGCTAGCTAGCCTCCCCCAGTGAGTCATTCAGGTCTACTCTTGCAGCTAGCTAGCCTCCCCCAGTGAGTCATCCAGGTCTACACAAACATTCTTTACATTTATGTTTTCAGCTTAAATTTGTTTTCTCTGGAATGTGATCTCGATTCAGTCTGTCTCTGTTTACCCTATTAATTCCTTATAATATTTTGTATGTCCTTATTATATCTCCCATTATCTTCTCTGCCTAGGTCGTCAGGCAGAGAAGACAATGAGCCTATCAATGTCATCTCCTGTTCTTATTCTTCAAATTACTTTGGTATCACCATTAAGCAGTGACATACAGAAGAAAATCCTCTTTGTTAAGGAACTCACGTTTATTAGGAACAGTATCAGATCTAATAGTGATCATTGCAGGAGGCCATTTGCCACTCTCTTCCATTATGATATTTCACTCCTTAATTGTTACTTCTATCTACATTCTATTAATCAGGTACCACCTGACCCACTGGAGTAAGCACTTACCTTTATGTACTCACCTATTTGTGGTTGCAGGAGTTGAATCTTAGCTCCTGAAGCAGTCTTGTCAACTTGCCGCTAACCAGATTCACTTCCTGCTAGACTCATGTTTCCTGTCGTACCTACTTTAAGCACTATGTACAGCCTGCCTTCATTACTTCTTCATCGGGGTCATTCCACTTCCTAATTACCATGATAAAGAAATACTTCCTAACATCCCTGTGGTTCATATTCCAGATGAATCCGAGCTATGTGTTTCCCACCCCTCAAAGTCTGTACTATCAATACCTCTGAATATTATGAATGTCGTTAACATGTCTTCCCTGGTTCCTCTGTCTTCCATTGTCGTTAAACTTAATTCCGTTAGCCTTTCTTAGCTCGGGCACTAGTCTTGTTGCAAACCTCTGCATTTGCTTGACTTTTTTTGACATGTTTTTGCAAGTGTGGGATGCATGCTTGTCCATGTATCCCATGACGTGTGTGTGTGTGTGTGCTTGTGTGTGTGTGTGTGTGTGTGTGTGTGTGTGTGTGTGTGTGTGTGTGTGTGTGTGTGTGTGTGTGTGTGTTGTGTGTGTGTGTGTTGTGTGTGTGTACTCACCTATTTGTACTCACCTATTTGTGGTTGCAGGGGTCGAGTCACAGCTCCTGGCCCCGCCTCTTCGCTGATTGCTACTAGGTCCTCTCTCTCCCTGCCCCATGAGCTCTATCATACCTCGCCTTAAAACTATGTATGGTTCCTGCCTCCACCACATAACTTTCTAGGCTATTCCATGGCCTGACTACTCTATGACTGAAGAAATACTTCCTAACATCCCTTTGATTCATCTGAGTCTTCAACTTCCAATTGTGACCTCTTGTGTCTGTGTCCCATCTCTGGAACATCCCGTCTTTGTCCACCTCGTCTATTCCGCGCAGTATTTTATATGTCGTTATCATGTCTCCCCTGACCCTCCTGGCCTCCAGTGTCGTCAGGCCGATTTCCCTCAACCTTTCTTCATAGGACAATCCCCGTAGCTCTGGGACTAGTCTTGTTGCAAACCTTTGCACTTTCTCTAATTTCTTGACGTGCTTGACTAGGTGTGGATTCCAAACTGGTGCTGCATACTCCAGTATGGGCCTGACGTAGATGGTGTACAGAGTCTTAAACGAATCCTTACTGAGGTATCGGAACGCTATCCGTAGGTTTGCCAGGCGCCCGTATGCTGCAGCAGTTATCTGATTGATGTGCGCCTCAGGAGATATGCTCGGTGTTATACTCACCCCCAGATCTTTTTCCTTTAGTGAGGTTTGCAGTCTTTGGCCATCTAAACTATATTGTGTCTGCGGTCTTCTTTGCCCTTCCCCAATCTTCATGACTTTGCATTTGGCAGGGTTAAATTCTAGGAGCCAGTTGCTGGACCAGGCTTGTAGCCTGTCCAGATCTCTTTGTAGTCCTGCCTGATCCTCGTCCGATTCGATTCTTCTCATTAACTTCACATCGTCTGCAAACAAGGACACTTCTGAGTCTATCCCTTCCGTTATGTCGTTCACGTATACCAAGAACAGCACAGGTCCTAGGACTGACCCCTGTGGAACCCCGCTTGTCACAGGCGCCCACTCTGACACCTCGTCGCGTACCATGACTCGTTGTTTCCTCCCTGTCAGATATTCTCTGATCCATTGCAGTGCCTTTCCTGTTATGTGTGCCTGGTCCTCTAGCTTTTGCAGTAACCTCTTGTGAGGAACTGTGTCGAAAGCCTTCTTGCAGTCCAAAAATACGCAGTCGATCCACCCCTCTCTCTCTTGTCTTACTTCTGTCACCTTGTCATAAAACTCTAGTAGGTTTGTGACACAGGATTTTCCTTCCCTGAAACCGTGCTGGTTGTCAATTATACACTTGTTTCTTTCCAGGTGCCCCACCACTCTCCTCCTGATGATCTTCTCCATGACCTTGCATACTATACACGTTAGAGATACAGGTCTGTAGTTTAGTGCCTCATGTCTGTCTCCCTTTTTAAAAATTGGGACTACATTTGCCATTTTCCATACCTCAGGGAGTTGCCCAGTTTCAAATGATGTGTTGAAGATCTTTGTTAATGGCTCACACAATATCTCTGCTCCCTCTTTAAGGACCCATGGAGAGATGTTGTCTGGTCCCACCGCCTTTGAGGTGTCAAGTTCGCATAGCAGCTTCTTCACCTCCTCCTTGGTTATATGTACCTCATCCAGCACTTGCTGGTGTGCCCCCCTGTTCTGATTTCTTGGAGTCCTACTGGTTTCCACTGTAAATACCTCTTTAAATCTTGTGTTGAGCTCCTGACATACCTCTCGGTCGTTTCTTGTGAATTCCCCATCACCCTTCCTCAGTCTGATTACCTGGTCCTTGACTGTTGTTTTCCTCCTGATGTGGCTGTACAACAGCTTCGGGTCAGTCTTTACTTTTGATGCTATGTCATTTTCATATTGTCTCTGAGCCTCCCTTCTTATCTGTGCATATTCGTTTCTGGCTCTTCGGCTGATTTCTTTATTTTCCTGAGTTCTCTGTCTTCTGTACCTTTTCCATTCTCTATTACACCTAGTTTTTGCCTCCCTACACCTTTGGGTGAACCAAGGACTCGTTCTGTTCTTCCCATTATTTCTGTTTCCCTTGGGAACAAACCTCTCCTCTGCCTCCTTGCATTTTGTTGCTACATAGTCCATCATTTCTTGTACTGGTTTTCCTGTCAGTTCCCTCTCCCACTGAATGTCTTGAAGGAAGTTCCTCATGCCTGAGTAGTTCCCCCTTTTGTAGTTTGGTTTTTCCCAGCCTATTCCTGCTACTCTCTCCACTTGGAGCTCAACTATGTAGTCGAAGCACAGAACCACATGATCACTAGCTCCCAGGGGCCTTTCATACATGATACCCTCGATGTCCGAACTACTCATGGTGAATACAAGGTCCAACCTTGCTGGTTCATCCTCTCCTCTCTCTCTGGTAGTGTCTCTAACATGTTGATGCATGAGGTTCTCCAGTACCACATCCATCATCTTGGCTCTCCATGTTTCGGGACCCCCATGGGGCTCCAGGTTTTCCCAGTCAATCTCCTTGTGATTGAAATCACCCATAACTAGTAACTTTGCTCCCCCCATGTGTGCTCTCCTGGCCACCTCGGCTAGTGTGTTGATCATTGCTCTGTTGCTCTCATCGTATTCTTCTCTTGGCCTCCTGCAGTTCTGTGGTGGGTTGTACATTACTGCAATTATCACCTTATGTCCCTCAGACTGGATTGTTCCTACTAAGTAGTCCCTTTCGCCCATGCCATCCATTCCTTCCATTTTCTCAAAACCCCACTGGTTTTTAATGAGCAGTGCAACTCCTCCTCCCCCTCTCCTCCCTCTGTCTTTCCTGAAGATTTGATATCCGGATGGAAAGATTGAATCTGTTATTATTCTGGTGAGTTTTGTTTCTGTGAGTGCTATTATGTCTGGGGATGTCTCTTTGATTCTTTCGTGCCACTCCTCATACTTGTTTGTTATTCCATCTGCATTTGTATACCACACCTTCAACTTCTTTTCTAAGACTGTAGTCTGGGAAGTATATTGGGGTTGGGGAAGTGGGAGACCTGGTAAGGAACTATGGGTTGTTGCTGTGGGGGTGAAGTTTGTAATGTAGTGGGTGGGGGCATTGGATGTGGCATGGGTGTTTTGATTTAGAGTGTTTGGTTGCACTGGGGTTGACCTGGTTGGGAGGCTTCTATAGAAAGTTGTGAGGGAGGCTGTATTAGATCTTCTTCCTGGGTCTGGGATCTCCTGTCTGTCTTCTCCATCCCCTCTCTTTCCTCCTTTCGCCTTTGTACCATCTCTCTCAGTTTCTTCCTTTCTTCTTGTGTTCTGTCGCGGTCGAGATACACCCTCCTGTATGCCGTCATGTCCCTTAATCGTGCTTTCTCCTGCAGTATCCTGGTCCGAGTTGCTTCTGCCTTGAAGGTCACTCTCACTGGCCGGGTTCTTTTTTTTACAAACCCCCCTATTCTCCGAAAATTTTCCAGCTGGGTCATATCGTCTTCTCCTATTGCTTTCATGATGCTTTCAATTGCTTTTTTTTCCCCTTGTTTTCTTGCTTCATATGTTTCCCCTTCGACTTCCTGGAGCCCATACACAAAGACTGACCTCACCCTTTCATTCTCCCACTGCATATCCCTGTGTATCCCCTCATTTAATTTGGTTTCCTCCACTGCAGCTTTCCTTTCATCAGTTTCACTGGCTAATGTACTTGGGCTCAGTGGCCTGTCATTTTCCCTTCTCGGCTTTCCTTGGGCTCTGTTGTTGTCTGTTAGGGCCTCCACATAAAGCTTAGCTCTTTCATTTGCTACAGTCTCCTCTGATAGAGCATCTCCATGCAGTTGTGCCCCTTCTTTCCCTACAGTCCCCTTATTTGTGGCTGAGGTAGCAGTCTCTGATGTCAATCCCAAAATGTTCTTTAGTTCTTTATGCTGTTTCAGATTTTTCAGTTCCTCTTCTAAACTCTGTATCCTAGCTTCTGCTGTTTTGACATGCACCTCCCACTTCCTGCTTTCCATATCTATCCTCTCTTCCATTCTCATGCTAAGTTCTTCTAGTTTCTTTTCCCATTCATGATCCCTTTTTATGAGCTCTGCTGCCCAATCTTCCTTTGCATTTTCCTCCTCCTGTCCCTTGGTTTTTCTTGTTGCTCTCTGGCAACCCATTTTTGTTTTATCCTGATTGCCTCAGAGTGGGAAACCTATGTAGTTCTGTATGTTAGGTTAGTAGTGTGTGTGTCAGAGTGTGGGGGGGGGGAAGTAGTGGAGGAACTGTGGCTATTTGGGAGCTGAGTGGGGAGGGGTGGGGAGGGTTTGGGGTGAATGGGGGAGGGGAGGGTGATCGAGGGAGGTGATGGATCAGGGGAAGTAGTGAGATGTCGGTGGTGAGGGGGGAGTGTGTGTGTGTCTGGATATGTGTGTGTGTGTGTGTGTGTGTGTGTGTGTGTGTGTGTGTGTGTGTGTGTGTGTGTGTGTGTGTGTGTGTGTGTGTGTGTGTGTGTGTGTGTGTGTGTGAGTGTAATTTTGTGTGTAATTGTGTGTGGAATTATGTGTGGGTTTATTATGTACTGAAAGGTAGGTGGC